>NC_045979.1:1279348-1491848 GCF_010909765.2 Amblyraja radiata | reverse complement strand
GAGGGGTGTTAGCAAGTTTCTTCCCCCCCCCCCACCCCCCATCAGTCTGAAGAAGGGTTTCGGGCCGAAACGTCGCCTATTTCCTTCGCTCCATAGATGCTGCTGCACCCGCTGAGTTTCCCCAGCAATTTTGTGTACCTTCGATATTCCAGCATCTGCAGTTCCCTTTTGAACACGGGTGTTAGCAAGTGTTGCGTCCGCTTATTTAAAGCCGAAGATCTGGATCATGTGTACTTGGGTCTTCACGGGTCGGTTGGACATAAAGAGGTCGAGAGAGAGCAGGGAGCACTCGGCAGCCACAGTCCAGCCTTCCAACGTTGGAATGGTCCTGACGACCCAACGGATATATACATTCGATAAAATGTTTCCAGCTCAGTTTTGTATAGAACAGAACATCGGTTTTAATTAATTTAACATGTTCGGAATAAGAAACAGAAGCCCCGCGTTGCAAATATACCAGAGGGAGAATTAGACCAGTTTCATTGGAGACTTAACGCTGTAACAATAATCCGTGAGGGAACGGGGGGAAAGTCATCCCTCAGTGGTTCACGCCGTCGGATGCAATGAATAACCCCCCCCCTGCCGCTCACTAATAGATACAACTTACACTTTTCTCTAGATATTTCTCATTCAGCTACATTTATTGCAGCGTAGTTTGAGCAATTCGAGTGGCTACTGCTGTTAAATACCGTCTCGCTTTGCTTTTAGGGTGGTTGGCACTGTGATAACTGGTATTACTGTGATAACTGGCAATTTTGCGGCAACTGTTCAAATATGTAAATGTTCAAATTTATCAAATTTGTCAAATATTCTTCAGAAGATATTTCTCATATAATCAGTTTTATATGGATGGGAAAGGAATGGAGGGTTATGGTCTGAGCGCAGGTATATGGGACTAGGGGAGATTATGTGTTCGGCACGGACTAGAAGGGTCGAGATGGCCTGTTTCCGTGCTGTAATTGTTATATGGTTATATGGTTATATAAGTACTAAAGATACTTGCGCAAACTTACTTGTGAAAATCTTTGACTATCGAACTACAATCCCCTTAACTTTGTTGTGTCTTTCTTCAGACTGGCTTTGTCCCTCCACAGGTGCTACCTGATCCATTGAGTTCATCCATCACTTTGTCCTTTTGCTCAAGCTCCTAGCATCAGCTGTCTCTTATGTCTCTTTCTAGTGTCTTTGTAGTTTAATCACTACCCCAGTTCCCATTTCAGGTAACTAATCACTTGTAAGCTGCAATATCACCCAACAAACAGCCTGAATCCTTTCTCATCGTTACTTGTTTGCATATCTTTCGTTCATTGTTCTTTATCTCTCCACATCGCCATCTATATCTCTCGTTTCCCTTATCCTTAACCACTGAAGAAGGGTCTTGACCCGAAACGTCCCCCATTCCTTCTCTCCAGAGATGCTGCCTGACCCGCTGAGTAAACTTCATCTGTTTGTGTTCACCTGATGTTGAATATCCATTACTATCAGTTTAATACATTACATATTATTATCTGTTTAGAAGGAAATGAATACTGTGAACTGTATATTTTAGTCATAGTCAAAGAGTGATATAGTGTTGAACCAGGCCCTTCAGCCCAACTTGCCCATACTGGCCATCATGTCCCAGCGACACTAGTCCCACCTGCCTACATTTGATCCATATCCCTCCAAACCTGTCCAATCCATGTACCTGTCTAACTGTTTCTTAAATTTTGGGTTAGTCCCTGCCTTAACTCCCTCCTCTGGCAGCTTGTTCCATACACCTACCACCATTTGTGTGAAAAAGTTACCTCTCAGATTCCTATTAATTCTTTTTCCCCTTCACCTTAAACCTATGGCCTCTGGCCCTTGATTCACCTACTCTGGGCAAGAGACTCTGTGCATCTACCCGATCTAGTTCTCTCATGATTTTATACACCTCAATAAGATCACCGCTCATCCTCCTGTACTCCAAGGAATATAGACCCAGCCTACTCAAACTCGCCCTATAGCCCAGACCCTCTGGCCCCAGCAACATCCTTGTAAATCTTCACTGTACCCTTTCCAGCTTGACAACATCTTTCCGATAACATGGCGCCTAGAAAAGAACACGATATTCTAAATGTGGCCTCACAAACGTCTTATACAACTGCAACATTACCTCCTAACTTCTATACTCAATTCTCTGACTGTTGAAGGTCAATGTGCCAAAAGCTTTTTTGACCACTCTACCAACCTGCGACTCGACCTTCAAGGAACCATGCACCTGTACTCCCAGATCCCGCTGCTCTACAACACTCCTCAGAGCCCGACCATTCACTGTGTAGGTCCTGCACATGTTAAACATCCCAAAATGCAACAACTCACATTTCTCTGTATTAAATTCCATCAACCATTCCTCAGCCCACCTGGCCAATCGATCAAGATCTTGTGCAATTTTTTCACAACCATCTTCACTATCTGCAGAAGTACCCACTTTTGTATCATCTGCAAATTTGCTAATTTTGCCGTGTATGTTTTCATCCAAATCATTGATATTAAAGCCAAACTGTAATGGTAACAGTAAACCGAACCCTGAGGCACACCACTAGTCACCGACCTCCAGTCCGGGAAGCAAATTTCCACCATCACCCTCTGCTTCCTTCCATTAAGCCAATTTTCTATCCATTCAGGTATCACTCCTTGGATCCCATGCGATGTAACCTTCCAGTCATTTATAAACTATTAATAAATTGCCAAACACAAAAAAAAGCTAAATCCTTTATAGAATTTTTGGTACATGTGTTCAAAACATTAAAATGATCTGCTGAAGTCAGAACAAGTTTATTGACATCGTTTATTAACACGTACGGTGAGATACAGGTGCAATGAAAATCTTACTTGTAGCAGCTGCACAAGCAAAGGTAACAACAAAAGTACAACTCAAAGGTAATATTTATACATAAATTGCATGGAAATTCTAGACCATCAAAGGTTGTTCAAAAAAAATAAGGCATTGTAATAATGCACGATTTTAAAAAAAAAGTTCTATTAATGTTCTATTAGGGTTGTGCAGGTTGGTTCGAGAGCCTGATAGTTGTAAAAAAGTGTCACTTCCTCAACCTAGTGGTGTGGGACTTCAGGCTTCTGTACCTCTTGGCCAACAGCAGCAGTGAGAAGAGAGCATGGCCTGGTTGATGGGGATCCTCGTTGATAGATGCCACTTTCTTGAGGCAGCCTCTCATGCAGATGTTTTAAATGGTCGGGAGGGCTATGCCCATGATGAATCAAATAAAACAAAGTGTCGTTTTAAGGAATGATTAGTGGGAATGGTTACAGAATAAGTGCTTAACGGCAAATCCTTCTTTATTTCTGTGGTCAGGCTCTGACTGAGTCGAGAGGAATGTATCTGCAATCATTTGTTACAAAAGCATATGAACCAGTGAACAAAAATGGAACCCATTTGCTTGGATTGTTAGTTACAGGATGTAGATGGGAAAGCAGATGCAATGGTCATAGTTGGAGGCATTTTACATGGTAAATGGTAGCGAATTTAGGAATGCAGTTGAACAGAGGGATCTAGGAATAACTGTGCATAGTTCCCTGAAGGTGGAATCTCATGTAGTAAAGACAGCTTTTGGTGTGCTGGCCTTTATAAATCAGAGCATTGAGTATAGAAGTTGGGATGTAAAGTTAAAATTGTACAAGGCATTGGTGAGGCCAATTCTGGAGTATGGTGTACAATTCTGGTCGCCAAATTATAGGAAAGATGTCAACAAAATAGAGAGAGTACAGAGGAGATTTACTAGAATGTTGCCTGGGTTTCAGCAACTAAGTTACAGAGAAAGGTTGAACAAGTTAGGTCTTTATTCTTTGGAGCGCAGATGGTTAAGGGGGGACTTGATAGAGGTCTTTAAAATTATGAGAGGGATAGACAGAGTTGACGTGGATACGCATTTTCCATTGAGAGTAGGGAAGATTCAAACAAGAGGATATGATTTGGGAATTAAGGGACAAAAGTTTAGGGGCAACGTGTGGGGGGGAACTTCTTTACTCAGAGAGTGGTAGCTGTGTGGAATGAGCTTCCAGTGGAAGTGGTGAAGGCAGGTTCGTAATTGTTATATGGCTATATGGTTAAATGGTTATATGGAGGCAACACCAAACAAGGACACTCAGCTGCTTTCAGAAAAAGTTCCTGTTAATCCCACTCTACACATCTTGTTTTATTTTTCTTTTGTGTGCATTTATAATCATTTTCTTAATTAACGCATCAGTATTTACACAAAAAAACTCATCACCAATATCTCAGGGTAACCTATATTAAATCAGAATGAACATTAAAAGAAATGAAATAACACCAGTGACAATAACAAATGTCAAATTCAGCCCTTCCCCAACCACACAAAAAAATGTCCTTCCTGTATTCCGAGGGAAGAGTGTGATCAGATGATTCCAGATAAGTACAAACCTCCAAAGTTCTCTTGATTCAGAAATGGTTTCTTTAGATTGAAACATTGAACATATCACCATCCTCTTGAGAAAAGTGGAAAAGGAGAAACAAGTGGATTATCAATGTTTCCTGAAATGTATTAGTGAGAAACTGTTGATGTGGGTGGTTACAGATTGATTGCCAATGTTCAGCTGAAGGACTCGGCAGAGATTTGTAAAAGAACAGGTCATGCCTGAAAACCCTGACTGCTTTTTCAAGTAGGGACTAAGCGGGTGGAAAGGCAGATTCTATGATTGTTATTTATTTAGACTTTTATGAATCCATTGAATAAAGTCTTTTAGAGTAGAGGCAAGTATGTGCTTTTTGTAATTTGGACTTTAAAAGGTTAGAACAAAAAACATTCCTTGAGGGAAAAATTGGAAGTTGTGAAGCTTCAAATACACTTGGGTCCTTGTATAACGTCCAAATCTAGTACAGAAATTAGTCAAACGTGCTAATGAATTGTTTGTATTTTATCCTAGCCTAACTCAGCAAACCAGGCTGCATCTGTGGGATGAGAAACGGAGGCAGTGTTTCGGTCTGAAGACTCTTCCATCAGTACTCCTTGGCTCAACACCTTGGGGAGATGTTTTTGTCTTGAAGGGATCTGCGATTTATTAAAAATGCTATCTTAATCGCAAGTTAAATAATGAGCAATGTTTGTACACTCTATGTCTGCTTTCGCTGGGATTTAGGAGTGAAAATCAGGAGTGAAAAGATCCCTACTGATTGGGTGCCTAGAGCCAGCTAACATGCCATCAGTAAGACCCAAGATTTCAGGAGTGAAATTCAGAAATTCAAGCAAAGACGCAGGTAGTTAAAAATATAGAATTCTCCTTAAGTACAAATAACGCAGACAATTGTTAATTTTAAATCTGAAATTGATTATTTGTCAATCAAAAAACCCCGTTGCATTTCATGTATCAAACATGATTTTATTAAAAAAACAATTGAAGAAAATGAAATATTAAATGGCCTCGCCCTGTTCCATGTCCCTGTGCAAGTAACGTGAGCAAAGACTATTCTTTATTACCCGACGGTTTCATTAATAACAATGTTATCGCGGGTCCTTGAATAATCTCACCGTGTTTTTCAAACATAGCTTCAATTTTGAAAACAGATAATCTCTATAAAAGGCATCTCTTGGTTTCCGTTTTCTATTTGTCCTTTAACAATAATTATCAACTCAGTCTGGTACTTCCCTGTAAATCTTTCTTCGCATTTTCCTCATTACTTTTCTGGCTTTTTATATTACACATCGGTGGATTTCATTCGTATTTTTAGTAGCTGTGTGCACTTATCCCGCGCCTTCAAAGATGTGTAAATGTGAAGGCTTTATTTCTGTATTTTATTCCGCTTTAACATTGCTACGTTCACTTTTCATGGCACACACCGCTTCTGGTTGTGTAGTTTGTCGGTCAAGGTTCGCACCCACTGCAGCGGTTGATTCCGGGTCTGTAAGGAACAGTTCTCTTCAGTAACTAATTCCAAGCCCCGTGTCATTCTTTGAAGTTATGACCTATTTAGGCCCCGAACTTACCTCAAGCAAAACAATGATGCCAGCGCCGAATCCCATCCACTTGACTACATCGCCGCCAGTCTCAGTCCCCAGCACTGCTCCCGCCATGTGGCCAGCGATATATTCATGCTACCGCCGCCCCTTTGAATCACAAGGGATGTAGTTTCTCACTTTATTCAACACTGTTGATTTACCATCTCGCTTTCCAACTATTGGCCGTGGGTTTGTTAAAACCTTCCCGTTTTGGTGCCATCAGTCCCCAAGACGAGTTTCACAGAACTGGCATCGGTAAGTAACATTTTAACGCACAGCTGATTTGTCCAAAAGGCCAACATTGCGTTGGCATTCTTTGACTTTATGCACTTGAACAGGAATTCAAACGATGGCGTGCTTGAAGCGGAAAAATATGTCTATGCAACGCGGCCGCTCGGGCTCGACTGTAAATTAAATGTTATAAAGTGCGGCAGGTCGCCCGGCCCTCGTTTTGTGAATGGATGGAAGTTTCCTGTTTTGGTGGAAACTTTTTATACACATCCCCTGTCAGGGGCTGTTCTCCGAATACATATTCATAACCCTTTGCAGAACAATATCTGTAAATGCATGGTATGTCCACACCGCGAATGAAAATTAAAACGCTTCAACCAGCTAGTTTTCATTTCATCGGGTCATTTAAATACAGTCTATTGTCTAAATGGTGTAAAAGGCAGTTGCACTGCGAACTATTTCCCCCAGCCACAAATGTTTCAGTGGTGTCTTATTCGGTTGTGCAGTACAACAACAAGCTGAAGGGGAAGAAATATGGTCGGAGAAACTAAGATGAACTCTAAACCAAGCAACTCACAACACTAACCGCAGCAACTGTGATGTGCTGCGGGCTGTGTCTGTGGATGCACTACGGGCTGCTCTTGTGCATTACAACGGTCATCTCGTATTATGATTAGTAATTTATTGTATTATGAGTTATTATCTATTCATCTGTGTGTCACTGCGTTTACGGGCCGATAAAGGCACAGCAAGAAATAATGTAATTGTTCCCTTGGAGGTACGCGTGACAATTAAACACTCCAAACGCTTAAAACTCGCTGCCGACGCATTGAAATAATTTCTATCCATCCACAGTTCCCTAATTGTAGCTGGACAACAAAACAACTCTGACACCATCGTTCTCGGTCCATTTTACCCGGCCTATCGAAACAACACTGAATAACTGAACGTCATAATTTAAATCGGGCGAAACTAGGAAGAGAACGTATCTCCACCCGCGAGATTATATTCGGAGTTTAATCGGATAGTGATTCTGGCAAACATCCGAGATTTCGGAAAACTAAACTCTCCCTGAATCAAGTTACTTAGAGAACTCCCCCCCCCCCCCCCCCCCCCCCCCCCCCCCCCCCTCTCCCGGCGCCAGCCAATTCAGCACACTGTTGGTCGTGGAACTAAAGACGTCGCAAATAATATTTTGCATGTTTGGTACAGAGTATTGTTCACATTTTACATGAAGTATTCAGTGTTACTCCAGCACTCGGATTATTACTCGTCGTATATTGATTAGCCATATTAATAAAGTACTGGGTATACTGTTTGGTTTATTGACCGTGCCATGCTCCAGATACCGGGGTACTCGATCACGAGGGGAGGGGTAAAGTGAACGCTCACTGTCTTTTTCCCAGGGTAGAGGATTCTAAAAGTAGAGGGCATAGATTTAGGATGAGAGGGGTGAGATTTAAGGGGGACCTCAGAGGGTAGTCCATGTAGCTGGCCGAGGAAGCGGATACATTTGCGGCTTTTAAAAGACAATTGACAGATAGATGGAAAAGAAGCGTTTAGAGGGATGCAGGCCAAATGGGACTAGCACAATATGCCAACTTGGTCAGCGTGGATCGAATGGCCTAAGTAGGCCGAATGGCCTGTTTCCGTCCTGTACACCTACGTGACACTATTACTGTAGGTACCTGGATTAGTATGAATAATAGGTGGTACACAAAAATGCTGGAGAAACTCAGCGGGTGCAGCAGCATCAACGGAGCGAAGGAAATAGGCAACGTTTCGTCCCGAAACGTTGCCTGTTTCCTTCGCTCCATAGATGCTGCTGCACCCGCTGAGTTTCTCCAGCATTTTGTGTACCTTCGATTTTCCAGCATCTGCAGTTCCTTCTTAAACACTTAGTATGAATAATGTTTGGGATATTACTGGTTGTGCATTGAAAACTACCAACATGAGACGGCATAGTTAATGCATTCAAGTCTTCTTCTTTAAAATGCCTTCAGCTTCGAGGCTCCAGTGTTGGGACTTTGCAATCTGGTTGCTGCCTGGGAAGGCGGGGACACGCAAGGGTTAACTGAGGCGGCGAGGGCTGCACGTGATTGGATTTTTGGGCGGTTATGTCACGAATATCTGAAACCTCTTGCCCCAAAAGATGTTATTTAGTAAACAACCCGCCCATTTCAGTGACAGGGTGCAGGGGGAGAGGGGAGAGAGAGCGAGAGCGAGAGCGAGAGAGAGAGAGCGAGGGCACGGGTACGGTGGACGATGAGACAGGAGCAGGGGCCCGGCGAGATGATGATGGAGTCGCGGCTGTGTGCACCGTTCTGCACCCCCTCCAGCCGGCACCTCGCCCACCCCGAGCCCGGCCTCATGGCCTTCTACTCCCGGGACAAACTTCAGGACGCGCACGGTGCCTGGGGAGGCTGCTGCAGGGGCGACAGGGGAACGGGGGCCCGAGATTACCTGTCCGGGGATACTCAGCGCCGGCCAGCGGCGGACAACACGCCCAAGTATGAGGGCGCGGCCGCACATCGGGCAGCGCAGGCGGACGGCGGTACCGAGGGTGAGTCAGTGTCTGTCTACCAGTGGCAGCCAACACTTATCATCGCCTTGTAACTGGTGTCAAACCAAATGCTGCAAGTCCCGCAATCGCGCGATGTATTCATAGAGCCATACAGCACGGCCCTTCGGCCCATTCCCTCCATGCTGACTAAGATGCTCCGTCTAAACATTTATGGCGTTTGGCCTATGTCCATCTAAACTTTCCTATCCATGTAAGATCGGATAAACACACAGTGTATGTTACCCAGAGTACGGGCATCGAGAACCGGAGGGCGATGAGGGGAGGAAGATTTACTGGGTACCCGAGGGGGCATAGGTTTAAGATGAGAGGGGCGAGATTTAATAGGAGCATGTCATTGGTTGCATTAGACTTCGGTATGTCCCACTACCACAGGGAATATTAATTTATTTGTTTGGTATCGTTATATTTATCTGTGTTTTATTACTTTTATGTCCGTGAAAGTGCCGCAAAAAAGGGTTTCACTGTACCCTTGCAGGTACATATGACAATGAAACACTCTTGAGGGACAACTTTGTACACAGAGGCTAGTGGGTGTATGGAACAAGCTGCCGGAGGAGGAAGTCGTGGCAGTGTTGATCGCAACGTTTAAAAACCATTTAGCCAGGCACATGGATGAGGCACGCTTCGAGGGTTATGGGCCAAACGCAGGCAGGAGGGACTAGTAGATAGGACATGTTGTTCGGCGTGGCCAGGTTAGGCCGACGGGCCTGTTTCCACGCTGTACGACTCCCTCTAAATATGACATGTCCAAATGACCTTTAAATGTATTTAAGAAGGAACTGCAGATGCTGGAAAATCGAAGATGCACAAAAATGCTGGAGAAATTCAGCGGGTGCAGCAGCATCTATGGAGCGAAGGAAATATGCAACGTTTCGGCCTATTTCTGTGTACCATTTTTGTGTACCTCTGACCTTTAAATGTAGTTACTGAACTTATCTCAATTCCTCATCTGGCAACTTGTTCCATACACCCACTACCCTCTGTGTGAAAAGTTGTCCCTCAAGAGTGTCGCCCTCGTTCTTGTTTCCCAAACTCTGGGAATAAAATAACCTCTGCTTTCACCCTATCTTTTCCCCTCATGATTTTATACACCCCCATAAGACCATCCTTAGACTCCTGCGCTTCAAGGGATAAAGCTATAGCCTGCCCAACCTCTCCCTGGCGTTCTGATTAGTTAGACCAGTACCAACGAAACCTAAAAAATGCTAATATGTAAGAGTACCGGATTTATTAAATGGTTATATTATGGAAACAAGGAAATGATGTTTGCAGGAGTGTGGACTGTTTACAAATTGTGCGCCCAACTCGTTTGTGGGCCTGACTCGTTCATTAGCCCGAATATGCATTGATTACAGCAGATGAAAGCGGGCATTTTATAGCAGTAGGAATGTATTTTTTCACATTTGAGTTTTAAACCATTAACGAAAAGCGTTTTACTTCCGAGACAGGTATTATTTATTTGGGTTCCCGAGCGTTTCATTCGAAGGTTTGAGTTACTGGGAAATGGTCATCACTAACTGGAAGGTTAGCAAACATTGTCCATGCAATATAAGTGTGGTCGCTAACTTCAATCGGCGTATATTTGACTTTACAGAAATTGGGTTCATGGTGCCGATTTTATATTGGAACCGAAGCAGTCACTGCGCACGATTTAATAGACGAGGGGGAGGGGTGGGGGGGGTGGGGGTGGGGGGGGGGGGGGGGGGGGGGGGGGGGGAGGGGGGGGGGGGGAGGGGAGAGGGGGGGGAGGGGGAGAGGGGGAGATTTACCCGAGGGGTCACTTTTACACACAAAGGATGATGGGTGTATGAAACGAGCTGCCCGATGAAGTAGTTGAGGCGGGTACTATTATAGCATTTAAGAGACATTTGGACAGGTATATGGATAGGAAAGGTTTAAAGAGTTATGGGTCAAGCACAGGCAGGTGGGACTAGTGTAGATGGGGCATGTACGTCGGCGTGGGCAAGTTGGGCCGAAGGGTCTGTTTCCATGCTGTATGACTCTATCACTCTATGACACACATGGCCCGACCAGGATGTCTCACAGCACAGAGGCCACTCGGCCGCCGGGGCCGTACTTCCCCTTTGACAGAGGCATTCGGTTGCTCCGTAGCAAAACAACGCGTTGACTCGGTTTTCAAGCCGGTTTGGATATCACAGATAACCAGGTGACAAAATCGATGGTTGGCCAAACACGGAATTCCTCGTTTTAAAATGTTCTCCCTGGGCGATTAGATGCCACAGACCGGATTCCGGGCGACTTGAGAGAACATTGTACCCGCTGACAATCCCTGAGCGCACGCATAATACAGAGTGGGAGAGAGTTATGTTAGCTAGAGAAGTGTTTCTATATCTAACCGGGGAACTGGTATTTTGGTCACATCTAGTTCCCTCCCACTTGAAGATGACTCTTTCCTCACTCTTCTCCCTACACGGAGAGCAGAGAGTGCTTCCTCAAACTTCCTTCCCATGGGATCTGTAGAACGCCGTTCCATCCTGTTAAATTAGAAAACCCAGCACAGTAGGAGTTTTAGTCTGAAGAAGGGTCCCGATCCGAAACGTTTTCTCCAGAGATGCCGCCTGGCCCGCTGAGTTACTCCGGCACTTTCTTCGGTGTATGCCAGCATCTGCAGTTTTTTTTACTACACAAGTCAAAGTAGGGACGCGATCCATTCCCGCTGCCTCGCCCGCTGAGTTCCTCCAACATTTTGTGTCTTGTTCAGGATAAACTTCGCGCTTCGCAACTTTCTCATGCTGTCCAAGATACCCCATCTACACTAGTCCCACATGCCTGTGTTTGGTCCATATCTCTCTAAACCTTTCCTATCCATGTTGTACATATTCAAATGTATTATAAATGCTGTAATAGTAATTGCCTCGACTACCTCATCTGGCAGCTCATCCCATATACCCATACACATTGTGTGAACAAAATGGCCCTTAAAACTTTCCTCTTTCACCTTAAACTTATGTTCTCTGGTTCTTGAATCCCCTACCCTGGATATAAAATATTCTTTGCGTCTTCCCTACCTATCCCCTCCTGATTTTATATACTGCTGTAAGATCACTCCTCACCCCCCTGTGCTCCAAGGAAGAAAGTCCTAGCTTGTCCAAACTATCCCTGTACATCAGGAAACTCAGCGGGTGCAGCAGCATCTATGGAGCGAAGGAAATACGCAACGTTTCGGGCCGAAACCCTTCTTCAGACTGATCGGGGGGGGGGGGGGGGGGGGAGAAGAAAGGAAAAAGAAGGAGGAGCCCGAAGGCTGGAGGATGGGAGGAGACAGCCCGAGGGCTGAGGAAGGGGAGGAGACAGCAAGGACTAACAAAATTGGGAGAATTCAATGTTCATGCCCCCAGGATGCAGACTCCCCAAGCGGAATATGAGGTGCTGTTCCTCCAATTTCCGGTGTTGCTTGCTCTGGCCATGGAGGAGACCCAGGACAGAGAGGTCGGATACGGAGTGGGAGGGGGAGTTGAAGTGCTGAGCCACCGGGAGGTCAGGTTGGTTAATGCGGACCGAGCGGAGGTGTTGGGCGAAACGATCGCCCAACCTCCGCTTGGTCTATGGATAACTGATGCTTCCGGCCAGGAAATCTCCACTGCAAAATCTCCTCAAAGTTGAAGAAGGGTTCTGATCTGAAAAGTTATCTATTTATGTTCTACAGAGATTCTGCCTGGCCTGAGTTACTCCAGTACTTCGCGTCTATTTTTCTGTCAGTATCTGCAATTCCTTATGTCTCCATGTCCATTTGAAGTCCATTACTATATTCCTTTGTGTTTGCTGCACTTCCAACTATTGTTAGCATGTGGTCAAAGCCACAGATATAACCATATAACCATATAACAATTACAGCACGGAAACAGGCCATCTCGATCCTTCTAGTCCGTGCTGGACACGTATTCTCCCCTAGTCCCATACACCTGCGCTCAGACCATAACCCTCCATTCCTTTCCCGTCCATATAACTATCCAATTTATTCTTAAATGATAAAAACGAACCTGCCTCCACCACCTTCACTGGAAGCTCATTCCACACAGCCACCACTCTCTGAGTAAAGAAGTTCCCCCTCATGTTACCCCTAAACTTCTGTCCCTTAATTCTCAAGTCATGTCTTGTTTGAATCTTCCCTACTCTCAGTGGGAAAAGCTTATCCACATCAACTCTGTCTATCCCTCTCATCATTTTAAAGACCTCTATCAAGTCTCCCCTTAACCTTCTGCGCTCCAAAGAATAAAGCCCTAACTTGTTCAACCTTTCTCTGTAACTTAGTTGCTGAAACCCAGACAACATTGTGCCTGTATCCCATATCATGAATGCATTCCAAAACTGCAGTAGTCCTAATACAGGGAGTTAACTTCATCTACACCCATCTACATGTGTGGAATTAAGGGATTAGGGAGTTAAACAAATTTGTTCTCATCAATCTCTTTAACATTCTTAATTATTTGCTACTTCTCTGTGCATGTATTGGATATTACAACTGTAGTATTGTCTTATACTCAGGACTCTGTCCACCAATGTCACCTTCACTGGACAGAAGACATACAAATTTGGACACCCAAAAAATGTCATCTTGTGCCACTTGTTGCTGCGATAGCTATTTTCTCTGTAATTTCTTAATAAATTTGCTTCTGAATTTACTTTCTATCTGTCACATGTAAATTGCATCCGGACTCTATTTTTAAACATGCCCTTCCTTCTGCCTATTTGGCTGGATATATCAGGCTTAGAAATATTTGATGCAGAGAATTTCACAGCACCGAAATGGGCAATTTCAACCCTGTCCTTCTAGCTTATGCTCCATACTACAACACTGTTTCCGCTGATACCATCACTGTCTTTCTAATTCCTCCTCTTTGTACTGTTTTCACTTAATTGCTTTGAGGTTGGACAAACTAGGACTTTATCCCATTGAGTGCTGAGGCATAATCTTATAGAGGTGAACAAAATCATGAGAGGCTTCGATAAGGTGAATGCATAGATTATTATTCCCATGGTAGGGTAACCTAGAGCTAGAAGGCACAGGTTGAACATGGGAGGGGAAAGATTTAACAGGAACCTGAGGGGCAACTTTTTCACACGGAGAGTGTTGGATACATGGAACGAGTTGCCAGAGGAGGTAGTTGAGATGGGTACTACAGCAACACTTAAAGATGTTTGGACAGGTACATAGATAGGAAAGATTTACAATGATAGGGACAAAACATGGGCAAATGGGAGTAGTTTAGATAATGTAACTTGGTTGGTATGGATGTGTTGGGCTGAAGGGTCTGTTTTCATGATGTGATGTCTATAGATCTGAATACCTCCAACAATCTGTCCTGCACAAAGCTCCTGAGAATTTCCAGAGATTTAACAAAAATAAATGTCTTCACACTTCAATAGTAAATGGCTGCCCTCTTTACATAACACTAGTCTCTCACTGAAAGCTCCCTCATTGGTGGAAACAGTTCAGTATCTATCCTATCACACTTTCTCAGGATCTTATAAACTTCAGTAAGATCTCCACTCATTATTTTATTTTATTTAAATACCGATCCCTCTTCTTTAGCCGCTCAAGATAGGACAACACTCTCATCCTTGGAACCAGTCTAGTGAATCCTATTTGGGCCAGTTCCAATAACAGTACATCCTTTCTTAAAAAGGGAACCAAAATTATCCACAGTATTCCAGATGTGGCCTTCCTTCCTAACCCCTTGTAAATTGTAACAATACTTTCCTATTTTGAAACTCTTTGGAATGAAAGCCAACAGGAAGACAGATAGATGAAGTCTGGTTTCAAGAAAGCATTCCTAATCAAAGGAAGACAATAAACATTTTCAAGCTCATGACATTCATTCCAACAACAACATTTTGGCTAATTTCCATTGATTACAGGGATATTTTGTTCCATTAGTGTTCACTCTCCAATTTGCTCTTTGTTTAAGTTCTAAAAGTATCTACTCCTGCCCTACCTCATCTCATTCCACCTGCAGGACTTCCTAATCCATCATTTATTTTCAATTTCCCCTGACATCTAACGATGCCAATCTCTGCAGCCGCTCCAGCACCAACAATGTTGCCCCGTGGTGCTAACTTACTCAGATTCAACCCTGTCCTCGGGTGCTATCTGAGTGGAGTTTGAATGTCTCCAGTGATTGCTTGGGTTTGTGTCTGGTTTCTCCAGCTTCCTCCCATATTTCAAAGACATGCAGATTGGTTGGTTATTTGTCCATTCAAAAATGCCCCATATCTATAGTTGTGTCATACAACCTGAGATAGGGAAGGGGGAGGGTTGATGGCAATATGGGGAGAATAAGTTAGGGTGTGCAAGGTTAGTGTAAATTAATAATGGTCCATATAGACTTAGTGAGCCCTAGGTCCTGTTGTATTTTTCTAAGACTAATTGCACGAGTAAAGAAGTTTCCCCTGAATTCTTTAGTAGCTTTATCAGTTGTTATCTTGAATTTCCTAATTTTGATAGAACTGATAGAGACGCTGCCTCACAGCACCAGAGACCCAGCTTCAATTCTAACCTTGGATTTCATCTGGGTGCTCTGGTTTCCTCCCGCATCCCCAGGACGTGCGGGTTTGAGGTTAATTGGCCTCTGTAAATTCCCCCAGTATGTTGAGATTGGATGAGAAAGTAGGATAACATAGAACTAGTGTGACTGGGTGAACGATGGCCGGTGCGAATGTGGTGGGGCGAAGGGTCTGTTTCCATGCCATATCTCTAAACTAAAGTCTAAATGAATATTGTAAAAGAACATTAACTTTCACTTCAAGGGGGCTTGAAATAAAAAAGGGCCTATACAGCTCTAACCTGTAATAAAACATAAGGAAACACATCAAGGTACAGGGCAAAAATCCTCAGGCCTGCTCCACTATTAAACAGCTCACGTGTGATCCGTTGTCCCTGTTATAAATCTATATCCCTTAATCACACCTAAATATCTATTAATATCCATTTATTTCTAGGAACCACACTTAGAAAGTATAAGATGCACGAGAGCATGTTAGTTTCTAGCTAATAGTTCCATAGAGAATCCCCAACATCCTCTTCACGTCAACCTCAGTTAAAATTTTGTCCTTATGATTTGCAATGTGGAACTTGAGCCCATTCAATATCTCGCCCTCCAATAGCATTTAGAATTTTACATCAACCTGTTAGCTTTATAACCAATGATTTGTTTAAATGCACAACACAAACTCCTGGCATTACTCAATGGGTCAGGCAACATCTGTGGAGGGAAATGGGAAGACGGTGTTTCAGACTGAAGATGAGTCTTGACATGAAACGTCACCTGTCCATTTCCCTCCACAGATGCTGCCTAACCTGTTGATTTACTCCAGCACTTTGTGTTTTACTCAAGATTTCAGCATCCACAGATCCTTGTGAAACCATGTTTATTTAAATTGGATCATTGGCCTTGATTACTTTACTTACTTCTTTGATTAACTAATTAATTTCTAGTTGCTCAAGCTATTTTAAAGTTCTCATATTATGTTTTAGAAACTATTTAGATCCATCTGACCCACCTTTATATAGTTACTGAGATGGCAGTGAGTTGCCAAAAAGCAATCAGGCCACCTTGGGGAAGAACCTCAGGATAACTCCTGCCTGTGGCCTCATTGCTACCAGCAGCTTGACTCTCTCACCCAAGGTTCAACCTGGTTTGGAATCTTACAGCTGCATGTGGCAAGTGCGACTGGGGGATAAGTGCATGGAGACCATTAGGGTGCAGGCTGGATGGAGGGCAAACAAGATAACATCAGGACTAATCCAAATGATATTGAGGCTAAATTATTAAATTATAAGGAATGGTTGCTTCAAAAATGGAAATGTGATCTAATTTTTTGGATTGTTTTCTCTGGAACGTTGGAGTTTGAGGGGAGTCCTGATTGAACTATATACAATTACATGACACTTACATAATGTAGACAGTTAGAACCATTTTCACAAGTTTGAAATGTCAAAGACCAGAGGGCATAGTTTTAAGTTGAGAGGGGCAAAGTTAAGGATGATGTGCAGGGCAAGTTTCTTACACAGTTGGTGGTGAGCGCCTGGAATGTGCTGCCAGGGGTGGTGGTGGAGGCAAATTTGATAGTGGAGTATTTGAGACTTTTAGTCAGACACAACATGCAGGGCATAGAGGGATATTGAACATTTGTAGGCAGTGGAGATTAGTTTAATTTGACATTATGTTCAGGACATACATCATGGTTCAAAGGGCCTGTTCCTGTGCTGTAATGTTCTATGTTCTATGTTCTAATTTAACACAAAACTTAGCAAAGAATTGGGAGGGTTGATAGCAAAAAAGTAATCCTGTTCATGTTGGGTTTGTAGAACACGGGGATAATTCGAGCTAGGCAGAAAGAAGCTGATTTTTTTTTCAAAAGTCTAGAGTTTTCTATTCCAAAATAAAATACCATGACCTCCAAATATGACATAGAGAACTCAGCCATTGATAGGGCTATTTAACCCAACTCATCAACTCCAGGTTTATCTTCCACACGAACTTCCTCAAACAGCCCTCCTGTAATACAGTAACATATCTTCTTCCTCACCCTCATCAACCTCCTTCAGTGGTCATGCCTGGAAATGAGGTTCAGATTCCATTAACATTTACATTCAATGGGGTTTACCAAAGGAACTTATTTGCCTGATGAATGGTGAGATTATGGAGCTCAGCACTAATAATAATAATAATAATAATATATTTTATTGTCATTGCACGTCAGTGCAACGAGATTTAGTATGCAGCTTCCAACCGATGTAAAAGAAAAGTAAAATAAATAAATAAGTTGTGTGACGTGACCATCCAAGGGAGACAGACCAGGAGGGGTGGGGGGCACTCAGTAGAGCCGGTTCAGAGCCGCTATAGCTGTTTCTGAGTCTGGAGGTTCGGGCGTAGAAGGCCTTGTAACGTCTACCGGATGGAAGTAGTTCAAACAGTCCGTTACAAGGGTGTGAGGAGTCTTTATGGATGCTGACGGCCTTCCTGAGGCACCGTGTGTGGTAGATGCCCTCCAAGGCTGGTAGCTGTGTCCCAATGATCCTCTGCGCTCTATGGACGACGCGCTGAAGAGCTCTCCTCTCCATGCAGCTGAGATACCACACAGAGATGCCATACGTTAATATGCTCTCTGTGGTGCAGAGAGCATATTAACTTATGGCATCTATGTGGTATCTCAGCTGCACGGAGGCGGAGAGGAGAGCTCTTCAGTGAGGGGTGGAGATGAATTATATTGATGACGAATGCAGGAGGTTGGACAGGCATATATTGGGGTTCACAGTGACCAATAAACATGAAGACATGGAAAGGTCAGATGGACTGAATGCCTTTCAATTCAGCCTTCCCAAAAGGCGGGGGGGGGGGGGGGGGGGGGGGTTGCATATAGATTGCAGCACTAAACTGGATAGTGATAGAGCAATATAGTGTGGAACCAGCCCTTTTGGCCAACCGTGTCCATAGCAACAAAAAAACCCTATCTAAGCTAATGTTATTTTCCCACGTTTGGCCCATATCCCTCAAAATCTTCCTACCCGTGTTATTGTACCTGCCTCAACTACTTCCCCTGGCAGCTGGCTCCATATACCTTCTGATTGAGTGAAGAAGTTGCCTCTGAGCTTCCTATTAAATCTTCCCCCTCACCTTAAACCTATGCCCTCCAGTATTTGATTTCATTTTCTGGCGATGAAGACTCCGTGTATTCACTATGTCTATTCCCCTCAGGATTTTATACACCTATTAAAGATCACCCCTCATCCTCCTGCACTCTAAGGAATAAAGTCCCAGCCTGTCCAACACCTCCCTGTAGCTCATGACTCTGTGTGCTGGCAACAAACACTGTGGTACATTTTCCCGACGCGTCTTCCAGCTTAATAACGCCTTTCCTACCACAGGGTGAACAAAACTGAACACAATACTCCATGTGCAGCCTCATCAATCCCTTGTACAACAGCAACACAATGTCACAATTCCTGCACGGTGCTCTGACTGATTAAGGCCAGCGTGGCCTCCTGCAGCGACGCCACTTTAGGGGAGCTATGTCGCTCCATCACTTTGTATCTTTTTTTTTAAATAAACCAGATCCGCAGTTCCTTGTTATATGTATATGTATATTTCTCTTAGATTCCTCTGTTCCACAACACTCTCCAGGTCAGTGCCTCGCTACCAAAGTTTCACCCTGGGTTGACTTCACAGATGTTTACGAACTTTCCGCAGAAAAACGCACGACCTTGGGTAGATGTACCTAAATCCTTTCAATAGACCGCTGCACAATAAAATATTCTGTCTGCCTGGAAATGTGTTTGTTCCAATTGTCAACCCTGCAGTCACAGACAGAGAGCAATGTCTTGAACAGTAACGTTTTTTGTTATTACCGAAGATAGACACAAAATGCTAGAGTAGCTCAGCGGGGATAGGCAGCATCTCTGGAGAGAAGGAGTAGGTAACGTTTTGGATCGGGATTCTTCCTTAGATTGAGAGTCCAAGAAAAGAAAACTAGCGGTTACTGTGTTGGAAGGAACTGTAGACTCTGGATTTTACCCGAGATAGACACAACATGTTAGAGTAACTCAGCGGGTCGGGCAGCATCTCTGGAGAACACGTGTGATCTGTTGTGTAGCCGAAGTTGGCACAGTCTTGACTTCACTGTCCGGCTCAGTAAAACATTGTGGCAGAACTGAATGCGGAGGCGACTGTTCAAAATGAAGATGTGTTGGTGTCTTCGCGTTGATTCTCCACATTTCAGCGGCGCCAATACCTGCTGCTAGTTTTAACAGCGTGAGGGATAAATATTCTACAATTATACGACAATGTGATGTTATAGATGGATATATTCCACACAAAGAAGCACAATAGATGTGGAAATAGAACTTTATTTTTAAAATAAGACCGACGGCATAAAATCAGATGGTAAATTATTTTGGTGTGCACGCTTTGGTTGGTGGGTCCGGCATAGGGAGAGACTGCGGCATAGGGAGAGACTGCCTCCGGAGTGCTGGGCCGTGGATTTGCAGTGGATGTTCTTAATAATTCACGGCGCATGTGATACTTTATTAGTGTGAGCCAAATTCCTTTATTTTCGGATTTAAAAAATCTGCTTTAGGGGTGGGATGCACCGGGGTGATATTGGGTCGGCCCTGGACTCGCCATTTCCGGGCTCGGGTTTGGTCCTGCGCTATTCCCCCGGTGCCCGCTTTGCCGGGTCAAGTCTTCTGTTTGAGTCCCGGACTCGCCTGACCTGGGGTCCCGGCACATCCCCGTGATTAATTCACTTCCAAAACAAGGTTCGCATTTGAAAACATATCTCCCGCGCACTTTCAGAGCAAAGAAGCGATTGTAATCAACACAAATAATGCAATCTATCCCAGGTTTGATATTTTAAATAACCTGCACTAAGATATCATGTATTTTAATCGCTTTCCAGTTGGGAAGACCCTGACTATGTTAATTTTGTCCAGTTTTGTTTAACATAAATATATTTGTGGCCAATTTTCAGAGCTGAAATGTTATCTTTAGATTTAGATTTCTTATTGTCACGTGTACCGTGGTACAGTGAAAATAAAGTATGTTTTGTATGTTATCCAATCAAATCAGAAAATCAGCCCATGCCAATCATGTACAATGGGTAGAGCGAAGGAAATCAGACAGAGTTGAATATAGTAGTCAGCTTTGTAGCGCTTCAGTTCCAGACATGTGAAGATTTCCCATTGTATCCGCTGTTCGAAATTTTCAGGTCACCCATTTCCTCAAACCAAGCAAACGACAGAAGGTACTAATTAGATTTATTCTGGGAATGTAACAAAGGGCCTCTCGTATTTTCGGTTAAAAAAAACCCGATGTTAATTTAAAACTAATGAAACATTAAGTTATCAGTTAAAAGAAATAAATTCAGAGCACCAACGCGCTCGTTAGCGCACTTACAAGTCACAAAATATCCTCTCAAATTAACGCTGCGCATCGCAGTGACCGCGCTACACAATCTGTGAAGGTGATAAACCCAAGATCCGCCTTCTCCCCAAATGAGTGAAAGATATTGGGACAGAGTTCACGGTGAGAGTCGGATGGAACAACGAGCGAGCGAAATACTCGTGAAACACGTTGAGGTGTCTCAACATAACTTCTGTTAAAAAAAGGACATCTGTTTAAAAACAAAGAATCAATTTACCGCATTAAATGCAATATCCAAAAATATATCAACTACTAATAGTGAATAAAACGCGTTTGGCTGAATGACGCTGCGCCGATAACTACGAGTCGTGGACACTTTGTTTTCGCGCTCCTTTGTCAGGTAACCCGCTTGGTATTAATTCACCCGCTGGTTTTCTGCCGATAATCCGAGTCAAACCTGGTTTAATTTAGTTTTAATTTTATTAACAATAACTCAAGATTAAAATGCATGTACAATGGGTAGAGCGAAGGAAATCAGACAGAGTTGAATATAGTTGTCAGCTTTGTAGCGCTTCAGTTCCAGACATGTGAAGATTTCCCATTGTATCCGCTGTTCGGGACAAATGCTAATTTCTTCTGTAAAGCGGTGGCTGAGTTTGAGAGAGACATTTGGATACAATAATCAGTCGTCGTGTGGCGATCCCTCGACGTCGAGGATGATGGTCTACGCTCTGTTATTTTTATGGACCCTCGGGTGGCTTGAGTCCAATCCTGGCTTTGAAAGTTCTTCGACATTCAGGACAGGCAATTCCAGACGGCAGATCGGTCCTTGGTTGTTGCGGCCTCTCTTTCCGTTTTATTCTCTGTTCTTCAGTAATCCCGGCACAGAGGGAGATTCTGCTGGACTCCAAGGTTGCCAGGATCTCTCTCGCCAAATTTAACTATTTACATCGAAGTTTGCGTGTTTGCCGACCTGGATATTGCGGAAATTTATGTTTATTTATTTACATATTTATTTCTCGTGCTGTGCCGGAAAGTCTAGAAGGGTACATTGGATAATTCTACGATGATTGAAATGACATGTCCACTAAAGCGGGCCCTTTAAAAATGTTAACCTGCTATCAATCACCTTAAATAAACTTGACTCACTGAACCAGCTTGGCACAACAACCGTGGACAGACACAAGGAACTGCAGATGCTGGTTTACAAAATAAAGAAAAAGTGCTGGAGTAACTCAGCCGGTCAGGCAGCATAAATGGAGAACATGAAAAGGCGATGTTTCGGATCGGGACCCTTCTTTAGACTTTCTTTCCTCTCGCCATAATGTGACAGCTAGTGTATATAAGGTTGGTTCTCAGCGTCAAGTCTGTACCGGACATTGGCGAGAAACATTAGCCCCCCGACTAATATCCATCTCCTGCTCACAGCCTGGGTGTAAATGGACCCGGGATTTTGAATCCCGGTCTCGGGAAGACTGGCGGTGCTGTTTGATTTCAGTTCTCTTGGCTACACGGTCTCAGAAGCAACCCCGCTCCAATCCGTTAGATGCGTGCCTCTTTACGCCCGATTTACTCTCAAACAATTGGACAGAAATGGTAATTACTTTTGTAGATTCAGATGATCACAGTGAGCATCGTGTCGCCGGCTTCATGTGGTTTTAATGTTCGAATTCAATGTGGCTAAACACATTATGTTCTCGCTATTGCTTTAAGGGACTGCTGAAACTATTAAAGGATTGGATTTGTTTTTGAAGCTTTGTTAAACTCTGAGCAGAGAGAGGACGGCTGGGCTTGTCCACCTTGGTGCGGGTGTATGAGGGGTGACAAGATTGATGGGTACGAAATTGTGAGTGATATAGGTGGGGCAAATAGTGAGGAACATTCTCCCTTATCCCTGGTGTATATAACTAGAGGGCATTTGGTTAATGTAAGGGGTGAGGGATAGGAGACATTTGAGGAGGAAGTTAGTCCCCCAGAGGATAGTTGAGGGGGCGTTTGAGGCAACAACTCTTACATTTAAGAAGTACTTCGATAAACTCCATAGCATGGGAGGGTATAGTCTACAGTGATGGTGAATTGATTTGGTCTAGATAGGTACAGTATTTGATGGTCAGCACAAATTTCCATGCTGCATGATTCCATGTCTCTATGATTAAGAAATATAGTCAGAGTTATAGTGTGATACAGTGTGGAAACAGGCCCTTTGGCCCAACTTGCCCACACCGGCCAACATGTCCCAGCTACTAGTCCCACCTGCCTGCATGTGGTCCATATCCCTCCAAATTTGTCCTATCCATGTACCTGTCTAAGTGTTTCTTGAATGTTTGGATAGTCCCAGCCTGAACTACCTCCTCTGGCAGCTTGGTCCATACACCCGCCACCCTATGTGCGAAAATATGCTTATTAAGAATTAATTGAAGGGTGATTTACCAATACAGAAGAGTTGCGTGTTTTGCTCCTCAGGTTTATACATCATATTGGAACATATTTGAGAGGAAGCAGATTGTGAATTATGGAGTGACGCAGCAAAGATGCAGCGACACAAAAAGACACAGCTCATAGTGGCTGTGCCTGTCCTTCTAAAGAAAATCTGCCTTTATCCAATGTCTGCTCGTCTCCTAAAGTCGTGCAGACCTTCCCACTTTACAGTCTTTGTGCAATTACATTCTGCATTTTATTAGTGAATATGTCATGGAGCCATACAGCATGAAGCAGGCCCTTCAGCCCAACTTGTCCAAACCAAGATGCCTCGTCTAAGCTAGTCCCATTTGCCCGCCTTTGGCCCACATCCCTCTAGTCCTTTCCTACCCATGTACTTGTCCAAATGTCTTTTAAATATTGTTATAGTCCTGCCTCAACTGCTTCCTCTTGCAACTTCCATATACCCACTGCCCACTGCCCACTGAGTGGAAAACATTCCCCCACAGTTTACAACTAATTCTTTCCCCTCTCACCTTAAACCTACAATTAATTCCCCTCCAATTATAGATTCCCCTACCTTAGGTAAAAAAACACTGTGATTTCACCCTGTCTATTCCGCTCATGGATTTATACATCTCTATAAGGTAATATATGCTGCCATCACCTTTTGCGCTGAGAATATCCCACTGTGTAAATAATTTGCTGCTGTATTTGCCTGGAGCTCTTTTGTTCATTTCATTAACTGTGCACCTTCAAGGTTCCCCAGCTTTTAAGCTGAATAAAGAAAGAACAATTACAGTCATTTATGACTCTCGGCACATCTCCAGAACCTCTGGACTCCAAGGCAAACTTTCTAAAGTTCTTAAGTCTCTTCACTTAACTGAAGTCATTTCTCACTGGTACCTCATTTGTAAATCTCTTCTGCACAATATCCAAGACTTTGGCATTCGTCCTACAGTGCGATGGCCAGAGTAAGAGACATTCTTTCAGCAAAGGCTTATTGGCTCAGAAAGTTATTGGCTCAGAGATCAGTCTGATGAAGGGTCTTGACCCAAAACGTCGCCCATTCCTACTCTCCAGAGTTGCTGCCTCACCCGCTGAGTTATTCCAGCATTTTGTGTCGACCTCTGTATTGTTTTTACAGCTAGGAAATATATTTTTTTGCTCTCCTTAATTTTAACCAATGCACTTGCCGAATGAGGCGTAAAAATAAGAAATCTGTTTAATTTTTGATAAGCCAGATCTTCTAAATGCATACACGGACGAACATGCTAATTGAATATTGAATTTTCTGCAGAATATTCGTTATAAATTAACAACTAAAGGTGATAAGAATATTTCAAAAGTGTGGTGCAATTCTATCGGATATATCCGTGAATGCTCAGTCTTTTTCCCAGATACAGGATTCTAAAATCGAGACCATAGGCTTAAGGTGAGAGGGTGGAGATTTAAGAAGGACCTCAGGGGCAACCTTTTCACTCAGAGGGTTGTATCTGGAATGAGCTGCCAGAGGAAGATATAGAAGGATTCAGTTATGACTTTTAGAAGACATTGGAAGACTCTTGAAAGACATTTAGACAGATATGTGGTGCGGAAGGGTTCAGATGGACATGGGCCAAATGCATACAAATGGGTCTAGCCCAATATGCCAACTTGGTTCCATCAAGAACCTATTACTCGCCAGGCTCTGTTCTGCCCCCACCACTTCCAGCTTTACTCCCTTCACCACAATCAGCCTGAAGAAGGGTCCATCCATGTTCTCCAGTGATGCTGCCAACATCACCTATCCATGTTCTCCAGTGATCCTGCCTGACCCGCTGAGTTACTCCAGCACTTTGTATCTTTTTTTGTAAACCAGCATCTGCATTTCTTAGTATCTGTAGTCCACTAGTAATGTCTTATTTACTGTCATGAGACTCATATAGGTAAATTAGTTGTAGAAACAAGAAGCTGCAGTCTGAAGAAGGATCCCGACCCGAAATACCACCTATCCTTTTTCTGCAGAGATGCTGCCTGACCCGCTGAATTACTCTAGCACTTTGTGTCTATCTTTAGCTAAATTAGTTGTAATTTTTTCTGCATGATACATCACTTCAAAAGAGTTCAGCAAGTCAGAATGTTTGGAGGGATTCAATGTTGTTATGCAAAATGATTTTCTTTCTTTCTTTTTGTTTCCAAACATTATTTTATGTTTTATTTACCTCCCCACTCCTGTGCAATCTCTCTGTTCTCCCTCACGATTTACTATTCCCTTTTCATTTGACATCTGAGATGTGCCTGAACCTCTGTTTAACATCCCTGCATGCACATTTCAACAGACGTTACTGGATCACGGCCAGTGGCATTCCTTCTACTCCCACTACCGTTCCACTCCACACCCCTGCACCATCCACCATTAATTCTCCTAACAAACTGGGAACAATTTTATTTCCCTGCCAATGCTTTGGTTGCCTTCAACTTTCTGACTTAAATAAAATCAAGAGACTGCTAAAAGATACGACTAAATCAGCGTGTGATCAAGATATTTCTGAGACTTTCATTGATTGAGACCATGTCTGTAAAAGGCCGGGACATTGGCATGGCCCGACATTACTAAATGTTTCCAGCATTGTTGACATTTTGTTATCATGACTCAGATGAGTTCCATCAAGTGTATTTGGCATTTTGTAGACCAATCCAGCCAATACTATCCTTTGTTCTTTCCCCCCCAGAGCTCTGTAAATGACTATCTCAAATGTGCATCTAATTATCTTTTGAATGACCTGATGAACACTAGTTCTTACAGGCAGGGAGATACAGAACATAGCCCACTCATTGTGAAAAACATTTTCTTCTTGGTATGATATAGTACTCTATTTGTCACGTGTACCGAGGTACAAGTGAGACTCATGTTTGTATACAGTTCAGTACAAGTATCACTATACATAAGCACTTAGATATTGGATAAGCATCTCATACAGTTCAAATGTATAGCAGTAGTACACTAATACAGTATATAGTGTCGCCAGTTTGGCTCCATTTTCAAGTCGAAGTTGTTGTAGGTGCAGGGGTCTTGATCTGACCATGAAGGCCTGTTGCCCTGGTGGTGTTTCAGGGTCAGCCGGGCCAAGCGTAGCCGTGCTGTCCTTCGCTGCTGCTCCACCACTGAAGGCCACATCTGGTCCATGTGCTTGGCCTCTGGGAGCTGTAGGCCGCATCTGGTCCATGTGCTTGGCCTCTGGCAGCGGCGCCCGGCCCAGCTGAGGCCCAGGCAGCTGCAGGGCCTCCCCTGTCGAGGGCGTGCACACCCTCCCACAGCTGCTCTGCCGACCGGCCCCCCAGGTGGGTTCCCGTGGGTCCTCGATCCGCAGCGGTGAGCCGGCCCGCCCGGGTAAGTCCCCGGTCTGGGTGAGTCAGGCCCACCACGCGGTTTCTGGTTTGCGACGTGGGTTTCCAGTGGGTGAGTCGGGCCCACCGGGTGGGCGAGTCCTCGGTCTCCAGGGGGCGAGCTGGACCTTTCGGGCAGCTCCCCGCGATACTCACGCCACCACACGGCTGCCCGGGATATCTCTCTCGTATTTTTCCTGTACCTGTTTCCTGCACAACAGAGGATGTGCTTCCTGCGGCAGCTGAGGAAGCTGCCACAGGCAATGATGGTCCAACTCTCTACGGCCATCGTAGAGTCTGTCCTCACCTTCTCCATCATGATCTGGTTTGACTCAGCCACCAAGCACGACACCTGGAGGCTGCAGCCAATCGTCCGATCAGCCGAGAAGGTTTTTGGCTGGCAACCTTCCCTCCATTGATGAACTGTACACTGCAAGGGCCACGAAGCGAGCGGGCAAGATCATCTCTGCCCCTCTCACCGTGGCCACAAACTCTTGTAATCACTTCCCTCTGGACTGTCAAAGCTGCCACAGCCAGACATAAAAACAGCTTTTTTCCACGAGTAGTAGATCTACTCAATAACCAAAAATCTGTAGCCTCCTTTTGCTCTGGTATTTTATTTAATTCACATCTTTAATCGATAATGTTGTATTATTAATGTTTAGTGTTTTATGTGTCATTCCTAACTATCACTGTATGTCGTTGTCACTTGTGGTCGGAGCACCAAGGCAAATTCCTTGTATGTGAATACTTGGCCAATAAACTTATTCATTCATTCTTTGGCCAAAACCATAAGTTTCTGCCCAGTTCTATTTCTTGAACAGTGCACAGATACAAAAAGCTATGTGTGGCAGGCAGATGGGACTGGTATAGATGGGGCATGTTGTCTATAGAGTCACAGAATCTATGATTGCCTCCATTTGCCATGTTATGAGGAGCATCTACTGTAGGCTTGTCATGACCTCTATCTAAATGTCATTAATTGGAATCATCACAACAAAGTCCCAGTGCCCTTTTAGTGTTACCACTTCACACTTTCCACTCTCTAAAAAAAGACACAAAGTGCTGGAGTAACTCAACAGGATCTACAGGTATCCATGTTCTCCAGTGGTGCTGCCTTACCCACTGAATTACTCCAACACTTTGTGTCTTTTTTTAATAAACCAGTATCTGCACTTCCTTGTCATCAAGCATAGAGTAATTCAAGATGGAAACCAAATTATGGCCCAATTTGCACACGTCGACCAAGATGCTCCATCTACACTGGTCTTACTTGCATGCATTGGGTCCAGATCCCTCTAAACCTCTCTTATCCTTGCACCTGCCCAAATATAATTTAAATTGTTGTTATAGTACCTGCCTTAACTACCTCCTCTAACATCTCATTCCATATACCCAAATATTGCCCCTCAGTTTCCTATTAAATCTTTCTCCTCTCACCTTAAACCTATGTCATCTGATTCTTGATTCTCCTACTCTGGGTAAAAGACTCTGTACACCTACCTTATCTATTCCCCTCATGATCTTATACACTTCTATAGATCACTACTCAGCCTCTTGTGCTCCAAGGAATAAAGTCCTAGCCTGCCTAACCTCCCCCTATAGCTCAGGACCTCCAAGTATTGGCAATATCCTCGTAAATCTTCTCTGCACCCTTCCCTACAGCAGGGTGACCAAAACTGAACAGAAGACTCCAACTGTATCTACTTATCGCTCTCTGTTCTTCATCTCAATGCTAGTGCAGAGTTAATGCCACCATATCAACGTTTAATGCTCGAATTTGTGGCAAGCATGGTAAGAAACTGGCACTGTATTTTAGCATGGCGTAGACCTGAGATCAGTGATGTTTTCTTGTCTGTGGTTATTTAGTCATACTGCCAAGGTCCCTGTGAAAGCTTGCAGTACATTCACATCCATCGGTGACCAAAGCTACATTGACTTTCTTTTGCAGGAAGGCAGAGTTCTTTTTTACAATTTGATATCTTGTCCATGGGGTCTGAGTAAAATGCCTTCAAATACTATGATGTTCCCATCCTCTGTTGATGTGCTGGCACACAATTGCAGGATCCACTTGATTACAGGATCCACAGATCTAATCCATGACAGTATGGAAGGTCTTGACCTTATGGTAACATTTTCAAAAAGTTTTGGCTCACAAGGTTAGATTGAGCCAGAACATTGAGGTGTCAAAATTGCTTATAAGAAAATCTTTGCCACTGTTGGCTTTACATACAAAGCCTGAGATGGAGGCAGGTAATACGGCTCATCATCTACTTCCTTGTCACAGTGACATTTTCGTCATAGGAGAGAGAGGGACCTTCTTATCAAACTTTGGAATCAGATCATTTGGTGTTGTCCAGACACACCACATCTTCAGCAGTTGTCTATGGTGTTCCAATTTCTTCAGCTCCTTCTCTGCCCGAGTCTTGGCATTTGACCTGGGTTGGCAGCACATTGACTTTGCATTTAGTTTGATGAACCTTCAGGAACGTGGCCCTTTAGTAATACATGAACAGATCCAAGGATCTCACCGGGATCTTATTCAGAGGAGGGTCTACTTAAATGTGTTTACAGTCCCTGCCAACAGGTTGTCCATCAACGTAGGTTGCCATGATCACACTAATTTGATTTCCTGATCATATTAAAAACAGTTTACATCTTCTTACTGCCCCAATGTTTTTCACCCTTTCAAATGAATACATATTAGTATTTCAAATGAATACATATTAGTTCCCCTCTTCCATTATAGATGGGGCCCTCACTAGGGTCTCCTCGATAACCCGCACCTCTGCTCTTGCTTCACTTCCCCCCCATTCTTAACAGGGTCAGAGTCCCCCATGTCCTCTCCTTCCAGCCGTCGCATACAGCACATAATTCTCTGACATTTTCGCCACCTTCAACGGGACCCCACTACTAACCACATCTTCCCATCTCCACTTCTTTCCGCTTGCCGCAGAGACCGTTCACTCCACAACTTCTTGGTCAACTCGTCACTTCCCACCCAAACCACCCCCTCCCCAGGTACTTTCCCCTGCAACCACAGGAGATGCAACACCTGTCCCTATACTTGCCCCCTTGACTCCGGCCAAGGACCCCAACAGTGTTTTTAGGTGAGGCAGAGGTTCACTTGCACCTCTTCCAACCTCATCTACTGTATCCGCTGTTCCAGGTGTGGACTCCTGTGTATCGGCGAGACCAAGCGCAGGCTCGGTGATCGTTTCGCTGAACACCTCCGCTCAGTCCGCCTTAACCTACCTGATATCCCGGTTGCTCAACACTTTAACTCCCCCTCCCATTCCCACACTAACCTTTCTGGCCTGGGCCTCCTCCATTGTCAGAGTGAGGCCCAGTGCAAATTGGAGGAACAGCTCCTCATATTTCAGTTGGGCAGCTTACACCCCAGCAGTATGAACATTGACTTCTCTAACTTCAAGTAACCCTTGCTTTCCCTCTCTCTCCATCCCCTCCCCCTTCCCAGTTCTCCGTCCAGTCTTACTGTCTCCGACTACATTTTATCTCTACTATCCCACTCTCCTGCTGACATCAGTCTGAAGAAGGGTCTTGACTCGAAACATCACCCATTCCTTCTCTCCAGAGATGCTGCCTGCCCGTTGAGTTCCTCCAGCATTTTGTGTCTATCTTCGATTTAAACCAGCATCTGCAGTTCTTTCCTATACATATTAGTACGATTCTACTGTTCAATGAATTATTACTGAACAAAAAGTATTTCACCTTCTAACTAAACAATCTCAGGCGGCACAGTGCCACAGCGGTTGAGTTGCTGCCTTGCAACACTGGTTGGACCCGAGTTTGACCCTAACTACAGGTGCTGTCTGTACAGAGTTTGTACGTTCTCCCTGTGACCACGTGGGTTTTCTCCAGGTACTCTGGTTTTCTCCCATGCTCCAAATATGTGTGGGTTTGTAGGTTAATTGGCTTCGTAAAATTGTAAATTGTCCCTCGTGTGTAGGATAGTGCTAGTGTATGGGGTGATTGCTGGTTAGCGCAGACTTGGTAGGCTGAAGTGCCTGTTTCCGCACTATATGTCTGAAGTCTAATCTCATGTCTACATGGATTTGTAGATTTTGACCCTCGATTCTGAAAATAATCTTTTTTTTTGTGTTGTTGCTCTCTGTGGTGTTAATAGTATGTGTGTTGTTGCTCTATGTGGCATTAATACTATTTAAAGTCCATTCCTCATAGTCTTGATTCACTTCAGAATTCTGTGGAATAGTTGTCTGTGATTGAGTCAAATCGGGAGAATGGAACAGTTAAATTATTCTTGCAGCTTAACAGCCCCATAAATGCAATAACACACAGATATAAATATATAACATTCAATTATACAATAACTAAATAACCATAATCCTGGGTAACCATAATAGTGCGAAAGAAGTCTATAGTGCAACCAAAGACACGGTGTGTAGAAGATCATAGCTGCTGAGTTTACAGTTGTGCAGTGTTCAAGAGCCTGATAGTTGCTGGTACGAAGCTGTTCTTTACCTGGTGGTCATGGTTTCCTAACCAAAGTGCAGCCTAACCAAAGATTTACAAAGCTGCAACATGACTTTCTGATTATTGTGTTAATGTCTCAACCGATGAAAGCAAGAATACTGTTTGTTATTTCTCTTGTTATTTTGTGCCTGCCATATAATACTCGCTTTCTGAATCTGGCATCTTCAATTAATGCCTGGAAAATTGTTGGATACCAGGGAAATGTCCTGACGAATTGTATGATTTTATACATACACAGTTTATGTTGAAACAAGGAACTGCAGATGTTGGTTTACAAAAAAGACACAACGTGCTGGAGTAACTCAGCGGGCCAGGCAGCATCTGTGGAGAACATGGATAGGTGACTAACACAGTTTATGCTGCGTTATATCCGCGTGGATCACTTTGTGGTGAACAGAAGCAGAATGCTGTCCAATTATTCGATAACAGTTTGTGCAATCTCATCAATGTTATTTGATCATTCACATTTTTTGTTCAAAGAGTCTCAATTTACACCCGTTTTGTTTTTCTTTAGCACTGAATGTCAAGGTTTCAAAAGCCATTGACTATCATCTTATGGATTCTGTTCACCAAGACCCGCTGAAAGTCTGTGCGAAGCTGAAAGATTCCCCAGGGAATGAGATTGCAAGTGAGCGGAGTGAGGGAGAGACCGGCAGCAAAAACAAGAAGAGGCGGAACAGGACCACGTTCACCAGCTATCAGCTGGAGGAGCTGGAGAAGGTGTTTCAGAAAACTCACTATCCAGATGTGTATGCTCGAGAACAGCTGGCTCTAGGCACTGAGCTGACGGAAGCCAGGGTCCAGGTACGGTTGATGGAAGCTGATGGTGAAAGTTAGAAGCTGTGGGATATTTGGCCAATTCTGGGCACCCTCTTGGGGCAGGCACGCACTAAGGAGGTTATTTTATGATTAATTGAAACATATGGCATGGAAACAGGTTCTTCGGCCCAGCGAGTCCAAGCCAACCATCGATCACCCTTTCACATTAGTTCTTGGTATCCCACTTTCACATCCATTCCCTATACACGAGGGGAAATTTACAGAGGCTAATTAATGTACAAACCTGCGCAATATTGGGATGTGGGGGAAAACCGGAGCCCGTGGAGGAGACTAATGTGGTCACAGGGAAATCGTGCAAACTCCACACAAACAAGCATCTGAGCTCAGGATCAAACCTGGGACTCTGGCGCTGTGATGCAACAACTCTACCACTTGTGCCGAAGTCGAACTGCCCAATTTTTCCTTAGATCTCCATGTGGCCTGCTGGCCAAAGTCACACTGGCAGTTCTAATTTAACCTTCAGCCAAGGAACTACATGTTAGTGGTGGCAATAGTGATGATAGCTTGTTTTATGTCAGGTCCCCTGTGAAGAACACCAAAGTAAGAGACGTTGTATACTGTGAAATATGGAACCATGTGCCTAATGGAGCAAGTGCAGGTCCACCACCGATCCAGACCAAGTTACGAGAACGCACTTGAAATCGCCCCTGGAGGTCCACCCGAAAATGTGGCGTATAGGCCGGGTGAGATGGTTGATCCGGATCTCACCGGGACTTGCACGGCCGATCGGTGGGTTGAATTTGTCTCCTGCGGCCGGTGGTTTGGAAATCTGGCTCGGCAGGAGTTGGCAGGTCCATTCCCAGAGCCGACATCTGAGGCCAACTTTGCAGTCCGGCATCTCGGCCCTCCGAGGCTGTGCCCTCGGTTCGTGCAGCAAAACAGATAATACGGCAAGGCTGTGGAACCTAGGGTGCTGGGAAATCGGTGGTGGACCAGTACTGGAGGAGAAAGATGGCAGGCAATGCGAGAAGCTGATAAACCAGGAATCTCAAGACATTCTCACCAATTCCCAGGTGTTCACACAGGTGGAATCAATGGAGGATATGAACTTGGTTAACGGCCACACCACTTCCTTTCTGAAAGATCCCTCCCACTCTCACATTTGGACACATGGCCAGCACAGAACAAAGGATTTTCACTGTACCTCAGTACACGACACAATAAACTAAATTCACAAATGCGCAAATATATATGGGCAGAGAAAGAGGTACATGCACAGTACATGCAGCAAAACAAAAACATATACATTTCACACAAACACCATTAATCAGATGGAACAAAAGACATAGAATGCTGGAGCCAGGCAGACTATCTGGAGAACACGGATAGGCGACGTTTCGTGTCGGGACCCTTCTGAGCCAAAACATTCCCTATCCATGTTCCCAGGTAATGCTTCTTAACCCATTGAGGTACTCCAGCATTTTGTGTGTTTTGCTCAGGATTTAAAACCTACAGTTTCCTGTGTCTACGTGTACTAAATGCACTTGCTGAGATGGATCATACACATACATACAAAGAGGAATATGGTAAATGCATGTGAGCAGGAAAACAGATACACACACCTACAGGGACAGGTGCACACATGCAGATAAATGTATCTCCCAGCTATTTACAATATATATTAATGATTTGGACGAGGGAATTGAATGCAATATCTCCAAGTTTGCGGATGACACGAAGCTGGGGGGGCAGTGTTAGCTGTGAGGTGCATGCTAGGAGGCTGCGAGGTGACTTGGATAGGCTGGGTGAGTGGGCAAATGCATGGCAGATGCAGTATAATGTGGATACATGTGAGGTTATCCACTTTGGTGGCAAAAACAGGAAAGCAGACTATTACCTAAATGGTAGCCAATTAGGAAAAGGGGAGATGCAACGAGACCTGGGTGTCATGGTACACCAGTCATTGAAAGTAGGCATGCAGGTGCTGCAGGCAGTGAAGAAAGCGAATGGTATGTTGGCATTCATAGCAAAAGGATTTGAGTATAGGAGCAGGGAGATTCTACTGCAGTTGGTGAGACCAGACCTGGAGTATTGCGTACAGTTTTGGTCTCCAAATCTGAGGAAAGACATTCTTGCCATAGAGGTAGTAAAGAGAAGGTTCACCAGACTGATTCCTGGGATGGCAGGACTTTCATATGAAGAAAGACTGGATAGACTCGGCTTGTACTCGCTAGAATTTAGAAGATTGAGGGGGGATCTTATAGAAACTTACAAAATTCTTAAGGGATTGGACAGGCTAGATGCAGGAAGATTGTTCCCAATGTTGGGGAAGTCCAGGACAAGGGGTCGCAGTTTAAGGATAAAGGGGAAATCCTTTAGGACCGAGATGAGAAAAACATTTTTTACACAGAGAGTGGTGAATCTCTGGAACTCCCTGCCACAGAAGGTAGTTGTGGCCAGTTCATTGGCTATATTTAAGAGGGAGTTAGATGTGGCCCTTGTGGCTAAAGGGATCAGGGGGTATGGAGAGAGGGCAGGTAGAGGATACTGAGTTGGATGATCAGCCATGATCATATTGAATAGTGGTGCAGGCTCGAAGGGCCGATTGGCCTACTCCTGCACCTATTTTCTATGTTTCTATGTTTCTATGTTTCACTACAGAGGAGATATGCACACACTAATGCTGCTACACAGAGACCTAGCGATGTGGACCACTGTATGCATGATCACGCCAACTTAGACAGTCAATCACACATTCACAGGCATGACAGCAGATAGGGTGACACAGTGGTGCAGCGGTAGAGTTGCTGCCTTGTAGTGGCAGCAACCCGGGTGCTACCTGCGTGGAGTTTGCATGTTCTCCTTGTGACCGTGTGGGTTTCCTCCGGTTGCTCCCACATTCCAAAGACGTACTGAATTGTAGGTTAATTGACTTCTGTAAAATAAATTTGTCCCTAGTGTGTAGGATAGAACTCGTGCTCGGGTGATCGTTAGTCGCCATGGATTCGGTGGGTCAAAGAGCCAGTTTCCACACTGTACCTCTAAACTAAACTAAAACTAAACTAAGGAATTGTATATACAAATGCAAAGTGCTGGAGGAACTCAGCGAGTCAGGCAACGTGTGGAGGGAACAGCAATGTTTCCGGCCACAACCTTTCTTCAGGCTGAGGTCCTCCAGCACTTTGTGTTACTTGACCAAGATCCCAGCATTGGCAGTCTCTGTGTCTCCATTCCCAGTATAATGGATCTTGCATTTAGCAGTGGTCCACCATGATCTCACATTCACGTATTTGACAACATTTGCCGTTTATCTAGTTTCATTGTTCTCTTCCAGAATTCACACTGGAACAACATCACCCGATCACATCACTCAATATTTTGTATCAGTTTTTTGTCAGTCAGTAATTGACTGCATGAACTCTGGAATCCGTGTGCTTAGTCTCCTGTATTCAGAAACATGCTCAATGTTAATATTTCATCACAAGGTGGAGGAAAAGCTGGCATGGTGCTTTGGATGAACCTTGCTGTGACCAAGCTGCCATGGTAGCTGTTAAAGATTCCATGAACAAATTGGAAGAACAGAATGTTCTCCTAGTCTCCTAATCAACATTTCCCATAGAGAAACCAAATTAATACATAGATTATCTGACTATATTTAGTGATGGAGTAATCGAACTATACAGTGCAGAAACAGGCCCATGCTGACCAAGTTGACATTCTGGGCTCATCCCATTGGCCTGCATTTGGCCCATGTATCTCTAAACCCTTCCTATCTTTTTCCACCTTGGCATCTTGCTACAATTTAAGCTGGTTGTCCTAGTTCCACCAGCAACAGGACATAATGGAATGCATGCAAATGACATTTCAGATTTACTTCATGCTGTAAAACAAGTAAAATATCTTTCACTTTTCAGCTGAGTTATAACTTCTCTGGAAATGCTGGGGAAACATTGTCAACGATGGACTCATTCTGAGGCCAAGGTGATGTCCATCCCACCTGATGGGACTTCATCTCACTGAACCTTCAAGCCATGTAACCAAATTAAATCACTTCAGATGGACATGGCCAAACATAGGCAAATGGGACTAACTCAGAGGGGGCAGCTTGGTCAGGGTGGATGAGTTGGGCAGAAGGACTGTTTCCATGCTGTATGACTATGACCAGAGCAATATAAAAAGCCTTTGTCATAGTTACTGAATTGGTAATTGGTTGAGTGAGTCCTGGTTTGTTACGGCAGATAAAACCAATCTGACTATAGTTTACTGCAGAGAGACACCGCGGAAACAGGCCCTTCGGCCCACTGAGTCCGTGTCGACCAGCATTAACACTATCCTACACACATTAGGGACAATTTCTGTTTACAATTTTTACATTTATACCAAGCCAATCAACCTACAAACCTGTACGTCTTTGGAGTGTGGGAGGAAACTGAAGACCTCGGAGAAAACTCATGCAGGTCATGGGGAGAACGTACAAACTCATTACAGACAGCACCCGTAGTTGGGATCGAACCCGGATTTCTGGCGCTGCAAGGCAGCAACTCTACACCTGTACCATCGTGCCACTGTGCCACTGTGCCACTGTGCCACCCAGACTGATGGCATCAGCTGAAGGAAACAAGTAGTTTTGTTTACAACTTCTCATGGCCAATGAATTACTGCTTCACCATGGCCACTGATTTAACCAAGTTAAATGCTGTTCATATGGCAACACACGGTTCAGGAGAAAACCATTGTGATGACAATGATATCAGTATTTCTTTGGTGTTGATCCTACAACACCCGGTGCTCCCTCAACACCAACCCTCAGGGAGTGTGGCACTCCTGCAGTAAGTACTACATCAAAATGTCTCACATCCACTTTGATAGAAACCTGAGGGGCAACCTTTTCACACAGAGGGGATGGGTATATGAACAAACTGTCAGAGGAGGTTGTTGAAGCAGGTACAAAAGCAGCATTGAGAAGACATTTGGACAGGTACATAGATAGGAAAGGTTTAGAGGGTTTGACTTAGCTGCAGTGCAGCAAACAAACATACGCAGTGCAATTTAAACAAAGCCTGTAGTTGCATAGGTTAGTATTGTGCAGTGTTCAAGAGCCTGATGATTGCTGGGAAGAAGTTAGTCTGGAACCTGGACGTCACAGTTTTCAGGCTCCTGTACCTTCTCCCTGATGATAGCAGCGTGGCCAAGATGGCGTGGGTGAGTGTGGCCAAGATGGCGTGGGTCTTTGATGACATGGCTGCATTTGTGAGGCAGTGCCCCTGTAGTTCCCTTCAATGGTGGGGAGGTCAGTGCCTGTGATGGACCAGGCAGTGTCCACCACTCTCTGTAGTCTCCTTTGTTCCTGGACATTTGAGTTATCAAACCATGCTATGATGCAACCAGTCAATGTGCCCTCTCCCGTACAACTGTAAAAGTTCGATCAAGTATTCAAAGACATCCTGAATCCTCTCAATCTTGTAAGGAAGTAGAAGTTTCCTGTTGATGTCACGCATGGTCACTGTTTCTCTCGGTACTTCTGCCAAAGCCAGGAGCAGAAGGACCTGCAATCACCAACCTGGGTGCAGGATTCTCTTGTATTTGGTGGCAGAGAATTACAAGCAGTTTATATAACCTCTCATTTATCTCCGTATTTTCTCGCACACTAGGTTTGGTTTCAAAACAGAAGAGCCAAATGGAGGAAACGGGAACGCTACGGAAAATTCCACGAAGTCAGAAACCATTTTGCTGCAGCATATGATATCTCAATCTTTCCTCGGCCAGACAATTACCCTCAGGTACAACATTGGCACGGGGTGTTACGGTTCAGTGGTGGGGAAATCACTGCAGTTGTACCATCTAACAGATTATAGGGGCAGGGCCATGATTATTCATTATAAAAAGAGATTCAGATGTATTTACTATGGTGCTTTAAAAATAAAGTCTTCATTTGTTCTGGCTTTTTTTGTTTAAACTTTAACCTTATTATCTTTGATTTTTTTGTTTACCTTCCCCAAGCCTTAGACTGCTGGTGGAACTCAGCAGGCCAGGCAGCGCCCGTGGAGGGAATGGATAGATGACAGTTTGGGTCCCTTCCTTAGACTGGGTTAAAGTGGCGGAAAAGTGAAATAGAATTTACTGTTGATGGAAATCAATCAATGTGGTTCATGGCTTAGTTGGTATTTCCAGAATGCTGAGGGAAGAGTTGAGTTCATTGCCACAGAAGGCTGTGGAGGCCCGGTCATTGGGTATTTTGACAGATACTAGATTGGTAAGGGTGTCAAGGGTTTTGAGGCAGGAGAATGGGGTTGAGAGAGAAAGATAGATCATCCATGATTGAATGGCGGAGCACTCGATGGGCTGAATGGCCTATTTCTGCTCCTACGACTTACTGTATGAACATGAACATGAGTAAATAGGATGTTGTTTCACAGAGCCAGCATAAGGACAATGGATTGGATGGCCTCCATCTGGGTACATGATTCTCTTGTTCTGAATTAACATGAATATCATTTCTTCCTCTCCATCCTTATGAAATCATTGGATTTTACAGGACATTGGATGTTGCCAGGACTTGAGGGCCTGAGCTATTTATTAAGGCTAAGACTTTATTGCTTGCAGCACATGAGAATGAGGGGTGATCTTACAGATGTGTATAAAATCATGAGGAAAATAGATAGGATAAATGCATAGTCTTTTACCCAGGGAAGGGGAATCAAGAATTGGAAAGATAGGTTTTAGGTGAGAGGTGATGATTTAATAGGAACCCGAGGGGCAACTGTTACAGCAGAGAGTGATGGGTGTATGGAACGTGCTGCCAGAGGAGATCGTTGAGGCAGATAGTTTAACAACACTTTAAAAACCTGAAATGTCATCTATCCACTTCCCTCCAGTGATTCTGAGTTCATCCACGTCTAGTTTTTAATCCTAGTACAGTATTGTCGTGTTGATTTATCCCCCAAATTATTTATTTTTTTCAGACATTTTCGCAGTTCACGACATTTATCCCTTTGGCATTTTTTCTGAAAATCTCTAGTAGCATTCTAGTGACTTCAAATATTTTTTGCAAAATTGACCAAATTGGATAACAATTTATTTATGACAGTAATTAAAACCACCCGTAGTTGCAATACTGTGGTGAACTGTTAGTCTTGTGTTTGGCCTCAAAAGTCCCACAGAGAACAGCTGGAGAGAATGGTCAGCTATCTAATTATTTAGGGCCATGTTACACCTACTGCTGGTCTTGTTATTTTGAAATGTACCTGTATGTTACTAAAGATACTTGTTTTCTTTCAGATACACAACAACCTCTGGGCCAGCACTGCAACAAACACTGCCACGGTGTCTTCACCTCTACTGTCCCAGCAACCCATGTCTTCATCTTGCATGACACCGTATTCACACTCCCATGGGAATGTCGGTGGGTTTATGGGCATCTCCAGCGCTCCGACTCACCATAGTGGCATCAAGAGTCTTTATTCCCTTCACGGATTCCCCAGCTCACGTGCCAGCCACGCCTTTGAATCGGTGCCTGAATCTGACTACAAAACGCCCAGTCTTGTTGCTCTTCGAGGGAAGCCAAAGGAGCCGCCGGCTTTCCTTTCATGGGATGGCAAGAGATGATGCCTTTGACTCAAGTTTTTTTTCATCACTGAACAGTTTCTCTCTACTATTATGCTTTTAATTATAAATAATTGCCTGAGTTACTTCATGACTCACTGCAGAAGGTGGAGAGTCAATGTGTCATTTCCAGACGCATGTGGCGACGATTTCAGAAGGACGTTTATCTTCCGCATTGATATCAAGATTATCCCCTCTAGTGTTGGTGCCTAAACCAAGACATTAACTCCTTGAAAGTGCCATTATTACAAATACTACCATCAACAGCAATTTGCAGAAGAGATGTGCATGGAGTTTTGATTTTTTATGAAGCTGTGCGAATGTTATTGGCTTCGATCCTTGTATGCCTACGAACAGAAAATTAAATTTAATTTAAAGAGCTCAAAGTTGCAAATATTTCCAATTTGTTAAACTTTATTGACATGCTGAATCTGATCCAACAGCAGACTGCAATTTTAGGAGGAGTAAAATATTAATGTTCAACAATTGTAAAATAGCAACAGAAAAAAATCATATGTGAATATATTGAACATCAATTTGCTAAATAACCCGTTCCATAACAACGCAGGCACAGAACCTTGTGCAGTATAATACGCGAGGTCCCATGTCATATAGCATGGATACAGGCTATTCGGCCCAATTCAACTATGCTGACCAAGATGCCCCATCCAAAACAGTCCCATGGATCTGCATTTGGCCCGATATCTCTCCAAACCTTTCCTCTACATGCACCTGTCCAAATGTTTTTTTTAATATGTTGTTACTCTACCTGCCTCAACTACTCTCTCTAGTAGCTCAATCCATATACCCACCACCCTCCGTGTGAAAAGGTTGCCCCTTAGGTTCCTATTAAATATTTCCCTCACATTAAACCTATGCCCTCTAGTTCTTGATTCCCCTGCCCTTGGAAAAAGACTGTGCATTCACCCTATCTATTTGCTTCATGATATTATACACCTCTATAATATCACCCCTCAGCCTCCTGTGCTTCAAGTCCAAGACTGCCCAACCTCTCCCTATAGCTCGTGCCTTGAGTCCTGGCAACATCCTCGTAAATCTTCTCTGCAGTCTTTCCAGCTTAATTACATCCTTTCTATAGCAGAGTGACCAAACCTGTCCACTGTACACCAAGTGTGGCCTTCCTTACCAATGTCTTGTACATCTATATTGTAACTGCCACATAAAGTCAATACACTGACTAATGAGGGCCAGTGTGCCAAAAGCCTTCTTCACCTCTCTATCTATCTCTGATACTATTTACAGGGAACAACGTGCTCATACTCCTAGATCCCTCTGCTCTAGTCTAGTATTATCTCATCGTTGACTTTATTGATGTAAACCTGGGTGACTAGTGAGTAATATTTTTAACGATGTTAGAAGGATAATGTCAGATAGGGGTCTAGAACCTGTTCACAGTGACTGACTCTTTAGACTTTATAGAGATCCAGCACGGAAACAGTCCGTGCCGACCAGCGGTCGCCCTGTACACAACTAGCACTATCTTGCACGCTTGGGACAATTTATAATTTACAGAAGTCAATTAACCGGCAAACCTGCACGTCTTTGGAATGTGGGAGGAGACAGGAGTACCCGGAGAAATCCCACGTGGTCACAGGGAGAAGGTACAAACTCTGTGCAGACAGCACCCGTAGTCAGGATCTAACGTGGGTATCTGGTGCTGTAAGGCAGCAACTCTACCGCTGTGCCACTGTGCCGTACTTTTTTTCATTTTCTGGCCGACCCAACCTTACCTGCTTTAGAGAAGCTCCTGATATAAGGCTGTGCAATAACAACATGGAAATGTACACTGAGAGCCATTGATCTATATTGCTACTTCCCGTCATCAATCCACGATGAATCCTCTGCTGTGCTCTAGATCAGTGATTCCCAACCTGGGGCCATGACAAATTTCAGGGGGGCCACAGAAATATTTTGGGATTTAGGGGGCCACAGGTTCAATGAAGGGGGCCACAGAGCTACCACCCTGTTGCCTCCTAAATTTCAGTTCTAATAAATTTAAATCTATGTAGTTGAAATATTTTTGATGTTTGTGGAATAGAATAAAAGAGAATATATGTGCAATTAATAGACACTGATATTTTTATGGAAGGTATTGTAATATTGAAGTACCCTGTACCTTTTTTCCGCTAATAATGTCAGGGGGGGCCACAGAAAAATTAAAAGATCCCAAGGGGGCCATGAGCTAAAAAAGGTTGGGAACCACTGCTCTAGATGTCTACATCTCCATGAGATTAAAAGAACTGCTAACAATTACGAATAATAAGGAACTGCAGATGCTGGTTTATACCAAAGTTAGACACTAGGTGCTGGAGTAACTCAACATGTCCGACAGTTTCCTGGGAGAACATGAATAGATTATGTTTCAAGTCGGAACAAAGGGAAATGTGTGGGTCTGAAGAGAGATTCCGTCCCGAAACGCTGCCTATCCATGTTCTCCGGAGCTGCTGCCTGACCTGCTGGGTTACTCCATTTTGTGGCCAACTATTACTCCCTAGACTCAAGTGCACTGTAAGGGCACTTGGAGAAGGTGCCAAAGAACATCTGATATCGGTGAAATCATATCTGTGAAAGGCTGTGGGAGAAAAAGGGCCCGAGAGGGAGATGTGGAATCTGCAAGTCCAGCATGATGCAACAAGGGGAGAATTGCCAAAAAGACAGTCTGTCAGAGGTTGCAATTAAGCATTCTCCCAATAGAGAGAAATGATAATTCCAGGCAATAATACTGCAATTACAAACTTTACATTTGTAAATTATGTGAATTATTGCAAACGTGTCATGTGTGGACACTTCATCAATTTCCATGCATGTACTGTAAATACATTTACTTTTCTACTTGTGATGTGAGGAACAGTTTGCATTATCTGATGCTGGTCACCCCGCTGTAGTCAGAGTTCAATCCTGGTGCTGTCTGTGTGCAGTTTGTACGTTCTCCCTGTGGGTTTCCTCCAGTTTCCTCCCACATCCCAAATCCCACATTCCTCCCACATCCTAAAAAATCCAACAAGCTTATTGTGTAGGAAAGAACTGCAGATGCTGGTTTAAATCGAAGGTAGACACAAAATGCTGGTGTAACTCAGCGGGACACAATAAGCTTATTATATTTTGCTTTCTTTGACAGCGTCCTACTTAATCCCATACATTTAATAAATATTTTGCTATGTATCTGTACAACTTTTCAAAGTTGGCAAATATTCTCTATCTGCCTCTGCTTTTTATTATCAGTCATTCCATTTCCATTCAAAACCACTATAATAAAATGACTGGACTTTTGTGTACTTCTGCAACACTGACTATTAATGTGTGCTCTCTTGCCATTCATTCACAGACTAGTTAATATAATTCACTGACTCACTAGTTAAAATCATTTCTCTGACTTATTGACTAGTTAAATTCACTGACTGGTTAAATTAATTTCACTGATTCACTGACTAGTTAAATTCACTGACTCACTAGTTTAAATCATTTCACTGATTTACTGGCTAGTTAAATTTATTTTATACATTGTTGAAATGTTCAAAATATCAATTATCGGTTAGATCTCCTAATCTGTGATGTGATTCCCTGGTCTTCCCTCACAATTAAATCCTGGAATCATTACCAACATTGGTTTGTTTCCAAAGGTGATCAGGAATGTGTATCCGCATCTGTCTACGAGTGAACCCTTACATGAAACCTTCTGTGTTACACCAGAATCCAAATTATAATAGTTCAGACGTGTTGCTCTTTTCAGTGAGATTCTGATATGACTGGACGTGATGTACACCTCCAGCCAACATACTTGTCACATACCTGACATAGAAACATAGAAACATAGAAAATAGGTGCAGGAGGAGGCCATTTGGCCCTTCGAGCAAGCACTGCCATTCATTGTTATCATGGCTAATCGTCCCCAATCAATAACCCGTGCCTGCCTTCTCCCCATATCCCTTGATTCCACTAGCCCCTCGAGCTCTATCTAACTCTCTCTTAAATCCATCCAGTGACTTGGCCTCCACTGCCCTCTGTGGCAGGGAATTCCACAAATTCATAGCTCTCTGGGTGAAAACGTTTTTTTTCACCTCAGTCTTAAATGGCCTCCCCTTTATTCTAAGACTGTGGCCCCTGGTTCTGGACTCACCCAACATTGGGAACATTTTTCCTGCATCTAGCTTGTCCAGTTCTTTTATAATTGTATAATAATAATAAATACTTTATTGATCCCCTCAGGGAAATTCAGAAATTCAGTATATGTTTCTATAAGATCCCACCTCATCCTTCTAAACTCTAGTGAATACAAGCCTAGTCTTTTCAATCTTTCCTCATATGACAGTCCCGCCATCCCAGGGATTAATCTCATGAACCTACTCTGCACTGCCTCAATCACAAGGATGTTCTTCCTCAAATTAGGAGACCAAAACTGGACACAATACTCCAGATGTGGTCTAACCAGAGCCGTATACAACTGTAGAAGAACCTCTTTACTCCTATACTGTAATCCTCTTGTTATGAAGGCCAACATTCCATTAGCTTTCTTCACTGCCTGCTGTACCTGCACGCCAACTTTCAGTGACTGGTGTACAAGGACACACAGGTCTCACTGCACCTCCCCTTTACCTAACCTAACCCCATTGAGACAGGGACGTGCGGTAAGGGGAGGCAGGGGAGGCAGAGCCTCACCTGTCATACTCCCAATGAAAATAGCTGTTAAGAAAAGTAAAGAAAAATAATAATAAAATAAAATAAACATGAAGGTTTTTCCACTGATCTGTGTTATAATGTAATTTCTATACGAATCTAATCATTTTTATAGTCAAAATCGCCAAATTTGTGCAGCTCAGCTGCAAATACAGATAGAGATGAGAGGTGAGGCAGCGTCGAGCTGAGCCTCCCCTCTGATTGCGCAACCCCTCAGAAATTGGATGGAGCGCAGGCAATAAGCGTGTGCCTGTTACTATCTTTCTGTGTGTCATCAATGTAATGTTTGAAACCCCTTCATTACATGTCCTTACCTTCCATAGTCCAGGTAGCTTATTTCATGTATAAATATATTACATTTAGGCTCGCTGGTCTCGTCATAAAACTGCAATGAAAAAGCACCAGGGGAGGCAGCGATCACATCTGCCTCACTGAGGGGGCGTGTCTTGAGCCCAGTGGAGGGAGAGCGAGCGCCCACGTAATTGACGCTACCTCACTCTCCCTCCACGTTAGCTAGTTTCAGCAGCGGCGGCGCAGCACTGGATTCCACCGCTTTCAGCGCTGACTTTCCAGCCGCGGGCGGCGCTGACTGGTAGGTTGATTCGTTGATTTGTAGCGGCCAATTCAGAGGCTCTGGGCCGCTGAGAGCTCCCAATGCATACCGATTGATTATTTTCCTGTAATGACTTTGCTTGCATTTACAGATGGAAACTACCACAACAGCCATAGGCTGCAAACAGTAACGACTGCAAAACTTACTCTGTTCTTACTGAAGTCAGTGGAACTAAACTTCACGAGCTGTGGTGTAAAATGTACAGATGCTGCGACATTATGTTCAGCAATAGCTAACGCCAAAAGTCTATCTTTTAGAAACAAAACATCTGTAAATTTAAAAAAGTAATTAAGCTGAGAGTGTGAAATAAGGAGAGGTACAAAGAGGTTATTTTTTAACATCTTTATTGAGAATAAGGAAGGCGTAGGTGCTGGAATCTTGGATAGAACACAAAGTGCTGGAGTAACTCGGCAGGTCAGGCTGCATCTGAGTAGGACGTGGGTGATGTTTTGGTTCAGGATCTTTCTGCTGATTGAATGTAATGGGGGAGAGAAAGCTGGAAGAGAGGTGGGGGCAGGACAGAGCCTGACAAGTGATAGATGGATACAGGTGAGGGATGCCCGGATCATTAGTACTCCAGTACTTTGTGTTTTCAGGAATAGATGCCTATTGGTAGATATTTTCCTCCCAAGGGCTATTTGGCACGCTGCCTCTGGACCTGCAAATGGGCAAATAGCCTGATACATGTTCTGGCCACTGAGTTAAACATATCCCTGGTCCACACTGGGTGTATGACCCCAAATGCAAACTTCATAAAAATAGGCAGAGCTGAATATCCACACTCTGCTCAGTTGGTCTTGCTGTGGGTAACATGAGCATCACTTCTGGAAGGGAATGCTGGTCATCACTCCAATCACAAGTAGTCCTTCTGGACATAGATGTGCTGACTGTCTGTTTGATTGTTCATTGTGTTTATGAGAGATGCCTCATGGCTTTAGCTCCATGCTGGGGAAGTACATTTTGCCCAAGGCTGAGAACATATAGAAAGGTATTTTTGCTGACATTCCCAGTAATTTAAAGGGTTTACAGCATGGAAACAGGCCCAGCCCACCGAGCCAACACCAACCATCGATCACCCGTTCACACTAGTTCTATGTGATTCCACTTTCAAATCCACTCCCTAAATTCTAGGGGCAATGTTACAGAGGCCAATTAACCTACAAACCCACAAGGCTTTGGAATGTGTGACGAAACCGAAGCACCCAGAGGGAACCCCGCAGTCACAGGGAGAACGTGCAAACTCCACGCTGACAGCAACCGAGGTCTGGCTCTGACTAAAGACATTCCTCCTCATCTCCTTTCCCTTCTCCCATCATAGCTGATTCCAAGGGCATTTGGAGCATGGAATCAATTTGGTTTTGTGTCTTTGTAACTCCTTGTTTAGTTTAGTGTCACTATACCTCCTCCCTCGACTCTGTCCAGGGACCCCGACAGTCCTTTCAGGTTAGGGGGAGGTTCACTTGCACCTCCTCCAACCTCATCTACTGTATCCGTTGTTCAAGATGTGGGCTCTTATACATCGGCGAGATCAAACGCAGATTGGGCGATCGTTTCGCAGAACACCTTCGCTCAGCCCGCGTGAACCAACCTGATCTCCCGGTTGCTGGACACTTGAATTCTACTTCCCATTCCTACACAGGCTTTTCTGTCCTCAGTCTCTGCCATTGTCAGAGTGAGGCTAAATGAAAATTGGAGAAACAGCATCTCATATTTCGCTTGGGCAGCTTACAAACCAGTGGTCTGAAGAAGGGTCTCGACCCGAAATGTCACCCATCCTTTCTCTCCAGAGATGCTGCCTGTCCCGCTGAGTTACTCCAGTATTTTGTGTCTTACAGTGCAGTGGTATGAATATTGATGTCTCTCACTTCAGGTAGACCCGCCATTCCCTCTCTCTTCTTCCCTCCCCCACCCAAGTCACACTAGCTTCTCATTTCACCCTACAAACAGCTTACAATGGCTTGTTTCCTTTAACATCAGTACTTTTTTGCATATCTTTCATTCATTGTTCTTTATCTCTCCGCATCACCATCTCTATCTCTCATTTTCCTTATCCCTAACCTATCTGAAGAAGGTTCTCGACCCGAAACATCACCCATTCCTTCTCTCCAGAGTTGCTGCCTGATTTGCTGAGTTACTCCAGCTTTTTGTGTCTCTCTTTAGTTTAGTTTAGTTTAGTTTAGTTTAGTTTAGTTTAGTTTAGTTTAGTTTAGTTTAGTTTAGTTTAGTTTAGTTTAGTTTAGTTTAGTTTAGTTTAGTTTAGTTTAGTTTAGTTTAGTTTAGTTTAGAGATACAGCATGGAAACAGGCCCTTTGGCCCACCGAGTCTGCGCCAACTAGTGATTGCCCATTCACTAGTTCTTTCCTACACACTAGTGACAATTAGCTTACAAACTTGCATGTCTTTGGAGTGTGGGAGGAAACCGGAGCAGGCAGAGAAAACCCACGCAGTCACAGGGAGAATGTACAAATTTCATACGGACAGCACCCAAGATCAGGATCGAGCATGGGTCTCTGGCACTGTAAGGCAGCAACTCTACCGCTGAGCTGTTGTGCCACCATACATAAATGTATCTCCATACATAAATGTCAGAGGAATGAACGGTCAATGGGTGAGGCAGGAAAATCTGCCCAAGAATGATGTCAAAGTCCGTGGTCTGACCTATGGTATAGAATTAGCAGATGTCTCTCAGAATAATATGAGATTGAAAGTGGCAAGAATTTCCATCTCTATCTTAGGGTAAAAAAATGTAAATCTTTCACTGAAAACAAATTGGAGCCCAGTTGTGCATAGTTATGTTAGAAGCTCACTAGGAACAGCCCCTGAATGCGAAGTTCCTCGGGGTGTGGTCCTTTAAGTGTGTAAAGAAACCAATGACCTTTTGTCTTGTTTTACTAAATTGTTACAGCACACCCTTGCTTTTCTGCTGGCTTAATCGCAATGTTTAGTCCAAAGTCATTATTCATAGTGACGTGCCTCCACCAAAGATTCATAGTTGCTGCAGAATTATTGTAAATTTAATCAGCGATCATCATAAATCATAACCAAAATCCTTTTTTTCATTTTTAGTTTTTAACATATGAGTCAGAGAGTAATACGCCCTTCTTAATACGTCAGAGAGTAAACCCGCCCTTCAGCCCACTTTGTCCATGCCGACAAAGCTTGCATATTGGGCTAGACCCATTTGCCTGCATTTGGCCCATAATTCCGCTGAACTCTTCCTATCCATATACCTTAGTCAGAAGAAGGATCCTGTCCCAAAATGTCACTTACCCATGTTCTCAGGAGATGCTGCCTGACCCGCTGAGTTCCTCCAGCACTTTGTGTGGTTATTTTGTAGACCAGCTTTCACTTTTCACTTTTCTTTATCCATACATCTGACCATAATTGTCATAATTATATCTGCTTCTTTAGCTTTTTCTGGCACTTACAGATAGTAACTAATCTCTGAGTGAAAAGGTTGCTCCTGAGGTCCCTCTTAAATCTCTCCCCTCTCTCTTTAAGCCCGTGAACATACTACTCTGGGAGAAAGACTGTGATTGAAATAATCTCATATGTACAACAAATATAATATAAATAGCTATGACAACATTTGGTCTCAAAGCTAATAGAAATTAAATCAGTTTCACAGACCTTTTCCAAAATGTAAGTTTTTAATAAGTATTAGGCTAAGTGGGACCCGTTGGGTCCCATGTTCACACAGGAGGGCTGGTCCCCCAACACAATATTCCACCTTTCCACCAATTCCAATATTGGTGGCTATGGGGGGGTGGGGGGCTTTCTGGAGCGCTAGTATGGGTGTTGTGGGCCAAAGGGACTGGTTTCCAGAGGGCTAGTATGGACATTGTGAGCCAAATGGATTCATGGGCTGGCAGCTCAGTTCCTCAGGCCTGGTGGGTTGGAAGCTCAGTCACTCAGGCCTGGTGGGCTGGCAGCTCAGCCACTCAGGCCTGGTGGGCTGGCAGCTCAGAAACTTCCAGAAACTCTTACCAAAACAGGTGAGAGACTCTGTGAGAGTAAAGGGGGAGAGTGTGGAGAATCAATTTTGGACATTTTTCATCTTTTTCTGCAGATCACAGCAATGAAGTAGGAAAGTACATCCTGGCCTCGATCTCACAGGGAGCCAATGAAGGGAGGGAGAAAAATACTGGGGTGAGGTTTAATACTTGCAGGGGGAATACTTACTGATGGGCGGCAGGGACTACTCCTGGGCTAGTACAGGCCTGATGGGCCGAAGGGACTAAAAAAAAGAGAGAAATCTCAGTGAAAGGCATGGGCCTTTTGGGCCCAAAATGTTCCTCCTGGGCTAATATGGGCGTTTTGGGCAAAAGGGACTGGTTTCTCAGCTAATAGGGGCCTTGTGGGCCGAAATTAGTGGTTTCAGGCAGGCCAAATAACTAATTTCATTTAATTTCCATTTCCATTTTGCATTGCAGTCTCAAGCACAGGGCAGGCCAAACAACTCATGGCATTGTCATTTCATTTCCATTTCCATTGCAGTCTCAAGCACAGGGCAGGACATACAACTCATTGCATTGTCATTTCATTTCCATTTGGCATTGCAGTCTCAAGCACAGGGTAGGCCAAACAACTCATGGCATTGTCATTTCATTTCCATTTCGTATTGCAGTCTCAAGCACAGTGCAGGCCAAACAACTCACGGCTTTGTACTTTCACTTCCATTTTGCATTGCATTGTCATTAAGGGCTAACAAATCATTGTACATTGCAGTTCAGTTGATTCACTGCTTAGAATGACAGTCGTGGCCTCTCCCTCGCGATCTTGCAGAGTGACTGACTCACGTCCAGGCATCTGGGGTTTTATAGTCCTGCCCCCCCCCCCCCCCGGAAGGGGCGTTACCTTCATCACTGTGATTGACAGGCGATAGGACCAATCAGCTGATCACATGTTCTTTTTAAACCCTCATAACTTTTTCATCTTTCATCGATAGGAAAATCCTTGGGGCTGGCTCAGCGGAGGAGGACTGTGAGTAAGATGGCCAAAAATCACAGCGATACAGAGTAGCGTTTTTTCTAAAATCAATATACAGCGGACAGGATGTGGTGAAGATGAGACTTTTAATTATATAGATATGTGTCGTGGATGTTTTTCCTCTCAGTTCACATTCCACTCGTATTTCTGGAAGGAGGACATTTTGTTGGCTTAAAGGATTTTATAATGTCAGTGACTTGGCTTGAATATACCAGTCACATTTGGAAAGGTGCCAGCAAGTCTGGTGGGAGGAAATGTTTTCCTCTTACAACAGAGGCAGCAGCTCGATGCTGAATGTGATGCCCTCAACATCTCCCCTGTCCCTTAAGCACTATGACCTGAAACCGTATAAATGGGTTGCTCACAACCTGGAAGCAAGATAACGCTGCACTATTTATGAAAAGATTAAACAATAATTGCAAATATAAATCAATTTCAAACATATTTTTAAATTAGGAAATTAAAATGGAAAGAATGCAGAATCCAATGGTTCAATGGTTCTTTATTGCCACGTGTACGGAGGTGCAGTGAAATTTGATTTACCATACATTCATACCAAAAAAGCAACAAGCCAAAACTACATAAAGATGAAAACATAAACAGCCACCATAGCGGTGTGTGAGAATCCCCAGGGCACACAGCATTAGCAGACTCCCACAGCCATCAGTTCAATGTCCGGGCCACACACACGCTCCTTCACCGTGATGTGACCAGTATTGTACTGACCGCTGTCACTCTCTCTGCAGTCCCTGTCTACCCGAACAGTCAGAAAGCCGTCCACACTGGCACTAGACTCCGGGTTGTCCTCATGACGCGTTGTCCCGGCAAACACCGTGATCACTGCACTCACGACACTCCCTCCGAGTCCCCACCAGCACGTCCATCTTGTTTTTCAGCGACCTCACATTCCCCACTGTGATGGAAGGCGAATAACTTTTACCTTTTTCCTCCTTTCCTCCCGCGGTCAGGGGGATCAAAACATCCGCAGTCGGGGCGATCAAAGCTCTCACAGTCGGTGATTGAGGCTCTCGCGATGTGCTAAGGGACTCGCTGAAGCTTGGTGCAGCCAACGCCAAGGCCCGGTGGGGGAGGGCCACAGTCTAGGGTCCTTCCGCTGCTGAACATGGGGGGCACGGTATGGTGGAGACGCCCCTCAAATTAAATTAAATTAAGGGAAGGTGTCCCACGCCAGGGGGCCACATGAGTGGCACGGGTGGGGGACATTTTTGTGGAACTTAAAAGACATAAACGGTATTGAATTGAACAATCTATAGCCGACGAAAATGTATTTGGAAGATGGAAATTTTCGTACTGTGTACACATTGTATATATTTATTACTTGGACAGGGGCCACAGAGTGGCACTGGTGGGGGACTGTTTGGTGAAATTTGACAAATGTAAAAAAAATTGTACTGGAAAAAATTTGTATAGTCTCCGAAAATGTCGGATGAATTTTGTTTGAATGGTTCAGAAATTGTATATATTTTCCAATTGAATAAAGTATATTTTGAAATTTAAAAAAAAAATGTTCAAGCTTCTGTGTGTGGCTGCATCAGGCGGAGTGTAGAGCCAAGGCACGTGGGCACCAAGTGTCACTACCTGCTGAGGTTCTACCTGTCCCCGGTGTTGCAATAGATGGGCCTGGCGCAGATGCCACGCAATGTGCCAGTCAGCTGGACATTGCCGCCCCATCTGTCGTCTGTGGAAAGCTTCTTCCAGACCAACACCTTTGACCACAAGTCCATCGGGCAGTGGTCAGCACGGAATGTCCTGCAGGCACTGCAGGGAAAGGACTCGATGGATCCGGTGGCGTGGTTCCCAGAGCAGACTGCCCAGCTTGTCTGGCAAAATGCCTCATCGCCAGAACTGACCAACAAGCACCAAGACCTGACTTGGCTGGCGGTGAGGGGAGCCCTCCCAGTTAGATCCTTCCTGCACATTCGGAACCTCACTACCAGCCAGCGCACGCTGCCCTCGGGACAGTTGCTATGGAGAGGAGACGGTTGCCCACCTCTTTGCAGAGTGTGGATTTGTAAAAAGAGTCTGGAGAAGTATGAAAGGGTCCCTGGAATGATTTATCCTGAACAGCTCCGTCACAGAGGACTCTGTGATTTACGGACTGTTTCCAGGGACACATTCAGAGACTGACATCGAGTGCTGCTGGAGGGTCATCAACTCGGTGAAAGACGCTCTTTGGTCTGCCCGAGCGTTGCTCACCACCCAGCAGAGCGAGTTGTCCGTCAGGGAATGTTGCCGACTGGCCCACTGCAGACTGCAGGAGTACGTGCTAAGGGACTCGCTGAAGCTCGGTGCAGCCAACGCCAAGGCTCGGTGGGGGAGGGCCACAGTCTAGGGTCCTTCCGCTGCTGGACATGGGGGGCACGGTATGGTGGAGACGCCCCTCAAATCAAATTAAATTAAGGGAATGTATCCCACGCCACGGGGCCACATGAGTGGCACGGGTGGGGGACATTTTTGTGGAATTTAAAAGACATAAACTGTATTGAACAATCTCTATAGCCTACAAAAATGTCGGATGGAATTTTCGCACTGTGCACACATTGTATATATTTATTACTTGGACAGGGGCCACAGAGTGGCACGGGTGGGGGACAGTTTTGGTGGAATTTGACAAATGTAAAAATATTGTACTGAAAAAAATTTGTATAGTCTCCGAAAATGTCGGATGAATTTTTTTGTTCGAATGGTTCATGAATTGTATATATTTATCAATTGAATAAAGTCTATTTTGAAATTTAAAAAAAAAATTTTTTCAAGCTTCTGTACCTTCTGCCTGACAGGAATGGCGAGAAGAAGGAAGACGTCTACTCAAACTGTGAGAAATCCTTAATTCAGATCACATTGGGAGACTAGTTGATCTTCTTTGGTGATCTCACTACCGGAGTTGGGAAAAACTGTGGAAATTTGTGACTGTCAGTAAGGAGCGGGGAAGCAAACTACAACTGTCTATGGTTTAACAAAATGCATTGCTTTGTTAGAGGGACAAGTACAAGATGCCAGGGCACTAGCTTTAATATAGACTTTACCACCTATTGGATACAAATTGTCTGGGTGATAGACCTACACCAGCAATGCCACAAGAGAGCCTGACAACCTGGAGGCCAAGTCCCAACAGAGGAAGAGTCAAACAACTATCCAAGCAATCCATGCATCCACATTGGGTTAATGTAAGATTAGCACTTGCCGGCTCTGGGCCTGTGCTCACTGAATTTTAGAGGGATGAGGGGGTACCTCATTGAAACTAACCGAATAGTGAAAGGCCTGGATAGAGTAAATGTGGAGAGGTTTTCACTAGTGGGAGAGTCCAGGACTAGATGGCACAGCCTCAGATTAAAAGGACATACATTTACAATGGAGATGAGGAGGAATATATTTTGTCAGAGGATGGTGAATCTGTGGAATTGTCACGGACGGCGGTGGATCGCAAGACATTGGGTATTTTTAAGGCAGAGGTTTAAAAGGTTCTTGATTAGTAAAGGTGTCAAGGGTTTTGGGGAGAAGGCAGGGGAATGGGGCAGCAGAATAATAACACACAGATAACTACATAGAGTCATAGAGTGACAGAGTGATACAGTGTGGAAACAGGCCCTCCGTCCAACTTGCCCTCACCGGCCAACATGTCCCAGCTATACTAGTCCCACCTGCCTGCGCTTGGTCCACATCCATCCAAATTTGTCCGAGCCATGTACCTGTCTAACAGTTTCTTAAACGTTGGGATAGTCCCAGCCTCAACTACATCCTCTGGCAGCTTGTTCCATACTCCCACCACTCTTTGTGTAAAAAAGTTACCCCTCAGATTCCTGTTAAATCTTTTTTCCTTCACCTTGAACCTATGTCTTCTGGTTCTCATTTCCCCTACTCTGGGCAAGACATTCTGTGCATCTACCCAATCTATTCTGCTCATACACCTCTATAAGATCACCCCTCATTCTCCTGCGCTCCAAAGAATAGAGACCCAGCCTTCTTAACCCTCTCGCTGTAGCTCAGACCCTCTAGTCCTGGCAACATCCTCATAAATCTACTCAGAACCCTTTCCAACTTGACAATATCTATCCTATAACATGGTGCCTAGAACTGAACATCTATGTAATTAAAAGTCTCATCTTGAACACTTCCTGTTTGCACTGTGCTTTGATTTTAGAAAAAAATGCCACCACATATGGCTGTGATTTTTTTTGGCCATCTTACTCCTCCTCCGCTGCGCAGGCCCTGAGAATTTTTCCCATCGATGAAAAATGAAAGACTTATTAGTGTTTAAAAATTCTTGAGATTCTCTCTCCTGTCAATTCCGGTGAGAGGGGGGAGGGACAATAAAACACGGAAGTGTGGGCGTGACTCAGTCTGTCTGCAAGATGGTGAGGGAGAGGTCACGACTCTCTGTCTGAGCTGGGAAACTACAGAACTGTGAGTGTGCAATGTACTTGAATAAATGATTTGTTAGCCCTTAATGAAGATGAAATTAGTTGTTTGGCCTGCCCTGTGCTTGAAACTGCAATGGCAATGGAAATGAAGTGAAAATGCAATGAACTGTTTGGCTTGAGCCTGCCCTGTGCTTGAAAGTGCAATGGCAATGGAAATGAAGTGAAAATGCAATCAGCTGTTTGACTTGAGCCTGCCCTGTGCTTGAAACTGCAATGACAATGGAAATGAAGTGAAATGCAATCAGCTTTTGGCTTGAGTCTGCCCTGTGCTTGAAAGTGCAATGGCAATGGAAATTAAGTGAAAATGCAATCAGCTGTTTGGCTTGGCCTGCCCTGTGCTTGAAACTGCAATGGCAATGGAAGTGAAATGAAAATGCAATGAACTATTCGGCCTGCCCTGCGTTTGAAACTGCAATGCAATTGGAAATGAAATGAAATGAGTTGTTTGGCCTGCCTGAAACCACTAATTTGGGTACACAATTTCGGACCCTATTAGCCAAGAAACCAGACCCTTTTGCCCAAAATGCCTGTTTAAGCCTAGGAGGAGCATATTGGCCCAAAAGACCAATGCCATGCCAGGAAAAGTCCAGTAAAAGTGCCTTTCACTGAGATTTCACTCCATTTTTTTTTAAAGAGCCCCTTGCCTCATCAGGCCTGTACTAGCCCAGGTGTCCTTTCGGCCCTACAGTAAGTATCCCCCCCTGCAAGTATTAAACCTCACCTCAGTATTTTTCCCCCTCCCTTTATTTGCTCCCTGTGAGATCCAGGCCAGGATAGACTTTCCTCCTTCATTGCTGTTATCTGCAGAAAAAGATGAAACATTTCTAAAATTGATTCTCCACCCTTTCCCCTTCTCTCTCACAGTCTCTCACCTGTTTTGGGCAGAATTTCTGGCAGTTTCTGAGCTACCAGCCCACCAGGCCTGAGTGACTGAGCTGCCAGCCCAAGAATCCATTTGGCCCACAATGTCCATACTAGCCCTCTGGAAACCAGTCCCTTTGGCCCACAACACCCATACTAGCACTCCAGAAAGGCCCACAAAACCCATACTAGCTTCTCCCCATAACTCTTGACACCCTTACTAATCAAGAATCTGTCAATCTTAGCCTTGAAAATACGCACAGCCGCCTGTGCCAATGAATTCCATGTTATGATCTGGGCTACATCCAAAATTCTTTGCAATTTCTTGTGCTCATGGATGGAGCTGTTCCCAAACCATGCTGTGATGCATCCCGATAAGATGCTTTCCACGGCACATCTGTGGACATTGGTGAGGGTTGTTGGGGGCATGTCAAACCTCCTAAGCCTTCTGAGGAAGTAGTGGCGTTGATGTGCTTTCTTGGCCATAGCTTCATTGTGGCTGCTCCAGGCCAAAATGCTGCTGATATTTATTGCACATCGGCACCATCAATGTATGTGTACTACTTTGCTTCCTGAAGTCGATCACAATCATCTTTGTCTTCCTGAGATTAAGGGACAGGTTGTTGTCTTGGCACCAGGTTACAAAGCTCACAATCTCCTTCCTGTACTCTGTTTCATGCATGTGAGAATTTCACAGCAATAAGCTCTCACACAGAAGGCTCAGAGCTTGCTACACATCACTTCTGCAGCACATCTTTCCTCACTTGGAGACCTTGTGGGGCATTTTATTCTGGGGAGAAACAAATATGTATTTCAGGATAATCATTCCCACTTGCGGTTCTGATGTTGGCAGAAGGTCTGGCTCTTTAACCTGGCTTTGTACAGTCTATTTAGCTCGGATCTGTGAATAATTCTCGGGCACAGAGGAGTTAATATAAAGTAAACGAAATGCAGCTGGACTGAGGAAATGTGGACCTCTCCCTTTTGTGCACTTTTACCTCAGGGAGTGTAGAAATCCTGCTCAAATTCCAGACATACCTGGAGCAAATTAGTGTGATTGTTGTTCTAGTTGCCTATTCTAAAGGAAAACAGATCAATCCTATCATTCTTTTTAAAGATTAGGAACTATTAATTGCCCCAAGCACCTCCAACAGCTGGCAAACACGACTTTGCTAATAAAATATCCCATAAATTGAATGTCTTGGGTTCAGAGAGCTCATTTTCAGGGGATTCTCCAAATGTGTGCAGTTATTCCCCAGCAAAATGGAGCCTTCCATAAACAATACGGTTACTGGGTTTGAAGAAGGGTCCCCTCTCAAACTGTCATCTGACCATATTCTCCAGAGGTGCTGCCTGTCCTGCTGAGTTACACCAGCACGTTATGTCTTTTTTACAGCTATGGGGAATGTCTCCCTCTTCAGTAATGAGGCCTGGTGTGTGTTGCCATTGGAAGGGGTTAGACAGGCACATTCAAAAATAACTGGAAGAAAGAAAAGTTTATCACGAGAGAATGAGAGAGCAAGGAAGAGAGAGGGAATAGCAAATGGAAGGAGGGAAAGAGAGGTGGAGAGAGAATAAGATAGAGTATGTGTGAGGGCAATGTGAAGTGTTTAAATTCACATCTTACTCCCACACTCCAAAGACGTACAGGTTTGTAGGTTAATTGGCTTGGTATAAATGTAAATTGTCCCACGTGTGTGCTGGATAGTGTAAGTGTGCGGGGATCGCTGGTCGGTGCAGACTCAGGGGGCCGACGGGCCTGTTTCCGCACTGTATCTCTAAACTAAACTAAACTAAACTAAACTACTGTGCCAAGGTCCCTCCTGCCCATAATCTACAGCTCAATCTGTACTCCTCATCCCAGCCTCAGCTTTTCTCAGCCTCCTACATGCCAAATAAAGAGGTCCCGGCCTATCCAACCTCTTTCTACACCTTAAATGAAGTGTGTAAAACTATGAGATGCAAAGACAGAATACATTCCATTTGCACTACTTGAGGCATCAAAAACCCAGCATGGATTGAAAGTAAAATGGACATTTCTTTTCTCCTATAAGTTGGTGGAGAGTTTGGAATTCACATCGTGAAAGTTCAAAAGAGACAGAAATGGTTCTTTATTGTCACATATGCACAGCACAGTGACATTCTTTAGCACAACCCACAAATGCACAGACACCATATTTTGGCGGCGCTTACAAAGAAAAAGTACAAAGTCCAAAGTCCAAGTCTGGTCCACATGTTGGAAGTTCTGGAATCCCGAGCATAATTAAAAAGAGGCAGGGTGCGTGCTTGATAATCTATCACTTGTAGCACTAGAGACCAAGAGATGGATGGTGGAATCAGATCAAATAGCTGTTAATTGATCAATTCATTGATTGACCTATAGCTGTGAAAGCCAAAATAGCTTCCTTTCATGGTGTTAATGCTGTGTGTGTATGAATCTGTGACCGCTGTGGTCTATTGAATTGTACATTTTACAAACAGAACTACCAGAAGGAGGCAGGAAGTCCCATATTCTTTGTTCAGTTATGGCCAGGGAAATCGAGACAACAAGTCCTCTCATACTTTACTACTCCAGCACAACCTATTTCCCCCCAAGCTGCTCGACATGTACAGACCCCGGTGCTCACATTGATTTCATTGTCGACATTTTTATAATTGGTTGCAGGGTTTTCAACCTTACTCCGCACTATAACATTGCTTTGTTACTACTTTATTAAAACCAGAACTCCAGCAGGATTGTTTCTTGGCAGGTTTGCGAAGCTCATTATCAAATCAGAGTGGGGAAATGATCCCATATTGCAGGGTAAGTGGGAGAGGGCTTGGACCACTCATACCAAAACCTAAAGTGCTTCACAGGCTTGGACCTTTGATGAACCATACATCTCTGACAACTCACCTCCCCTGCCCATGTTTGGCACGGCAGAAGGGCCGCTATCCAAATGACGTCTGTTTTAAAGACCTGCTAACAATGTGCGATGAAGCGAGTGCTGGGGTGGGAGATTGCAACCTTCATGTGGTCCACCCTGTTTCGACAAATGCAATCAATCTGGCGTGCACATTCAAATAAGATCAAATAGAACAAGTTGTCCTACAACTTTAGGCTGTGTACGCCTTACGCAAGAAAAAGAAGTGGATGCTCAGAGCACAGCACATAACAGTACAAGAGCATGCCCTTTGGCCCACAATGTCCGTGCCAAATGCGTTGCCATGACCAATGCTTACCTACCTGCACATAATCCACATCCCTGCATATCCATATGCCTATTCAAAAGCTTCCAAAATGCTTCTATCATATCTGCCTCCACCACCATCCCCTGACAATGTGTTCCAGGCACTCTGTGAAAACTTGCCAACGTGGGCTGAAGGGCCCGTTTCCATGCTGTACATCTCTATGTGCTACAGTTTTGTACCACACAATTTGCAAAATAGGGAGGAAATGCATTTTATCTTGGAAGTGATTCCAACTACACTTATCCTCCCACCCAGAGTTGATAGATGGGAAGTGACTAACGCTTAAGGAAATGAATGGATTCCAACTTTGCGATATGTACAAGTGCACGAATGTTCACAAGAGGGTGTTTGGTGTTTACAGGAGTTAACACAACAAGGCCTAGAGGTCAACACAGCACCTTGTACTGAAACCTTCATCATTGAGGGAGTCTGCATATATTCTGCAACAGTGGCAGCACAGTGGCACAGCAGTAGAGTTGCAGCCTCACAGTGCCAGAGACCCAGGTTTGATCCTGACTATGGGTGCTGACTGTGCAGAGATTGTGCGTTCTCCCTGTGACCACGTGCGTTTCGTCCGGATGCTCCAGTTTTTTCTCATATTCAAAAGATGTGCGTGTTTGTAGGCCAATTGGCTTCAGTAAAAATTGTAAATTGCCCCTAGTGTGTAGGATAGTACTAGTTTTATGGGGTGATTACTGGTCGTCATGGACTCAGTGGGCCAAAGGGCCTGTTTCCATGCTGTATCTCTAATTCTAAAGTGTAATGGTGAGGTCTCCATGATGAGAGGAGAATGCAAAATCTAAACATTAAAAACTGTAACTTGGGATTCTCTCAACTTTCTAACCAATGAAATCCACCCCAACTCTCCCCACTTCCCAACATCAATCAAAAACTAAGCTCACTTCTCCACTCTCTTCACATAACCCATTATCAATACAAACAATCTTGAGTATCCCGCTACCCACTGTCCTACATCAATCGTAAATTATTCCCACTGCCCATTCATTCCCCAAAGTCTGTGCGCTCTATTATCTAATAGAGTCATCGAGTCATTGAGCATGGAAAATGGCCCATTGGCCCAACTTGCCCATGCTGACCAAGATGCACCATCCAAGCTAATCCCATTTACCTGCATTTGGTCCGTATGCCTCTGAACCTGTCCATGTACCTGTCCAAATGTCTCCTAACCACATTCTCCAGAGATGCTGCCTGACCCACTGAATTACTCCAGTACTTGGTGTCTTTCTTTGTAAACCATCATCTGCAGTTCCTTGTTTCTCTTTTAATGTTGTTATGGTACGTGCCTCAACACATCCTCAGGTAGCACATTCCATATGCCCAGCACTCTCTAAGTGGAAAAGTTGCCCCTCAGGTTCCTATAAAATCTTTTCCCTCTCACCTTAAAACTACGTCCTCTAGTTCTTGATTCCCTTACCCTCGGTTAAAGTTTAGTTTATTGTTACGTGTACTGAGGTACAGTGAAAAGCTTTTGTTGTGTGCTAATCAGCCAACGGAAAGACTATGTATGATTACAATCGAGCCATCCACAGTGTACAGATACATGATAAAGTCAGTGAAGTCTGAGGGTCTCCAATGAGGTAGATGGTAGCTCAGGACCACTCTCGAGTTGGTGATGGTTCAGTTGCCTAATAACATGTCCGAAGGATCCATGTAACATGTCCATGTGAGGAAAATACTCCGTGCATTCAGCCTATCTATTCCCATCATGATTGTTTACACCTTTATAAGATCACCTCTCAACTTCCAAATCTTTTAAAGGAAACCCATCCCCCTGCTTTGTCACCTTCTCCATCTTTCACTATTTCATTTTACATTTTGGAATGTTGTACTGTCACCTAATTTGAAACTGTCTATTGAATATCATCTACCGTAGACATAATCCACTGTGGTGCAAATTTAACCAAGGTAACTAATGTACACCATGTTCAGTGGGATTGTAATTGCCAGCCAAAGGTATCCAGCAATTTACACCTTGATCTTTGACCCTCTCTCCTGAAGGTGTGATGGAGCGGCAGTAAATGAGTGTGAAAAGGCCGAGCTTGCAGCCTTGGGGGAGGAGGGGAAGCAGCCCTGTCAAAACACCACACGTTTACAAGTTGCACTTTAATTGGGCTCATTATTTTCGTGTTTACTATTGAAATAAAAGTGTTCAATAAGCACACTGAGCAAGTCGTAAACAATTGTTACATACGCCTGTGGCTACATTGCCATGGTGCTGCAATGGGCACAGATACAGGCCATTCAGCCCATCTACTCTAAATCCAATCATTCTATTTAATCAATTGATTGAAAGATAGAGCATAGGAAGTTCATGTTCATAAATCATAACAGCAGGATTAGGCCATTCGGCCCATGGAGACTAATCTGCCATTCAATAAACAATAGGTGCAGGAGTAGGCCATTCGGCCCTTCGAGCCAGCACCGCCATTCAATGTGATCGTGGCTGATCATCCCGAATCAGTACCCCGTTCCTGCCTTCTCCCCATATCCCCTATCTTTAAGAGCCCTATCTAGCTCTCGCTTGAAAGGATCCAGAGAACCGGCCTCCACCACCCTCTGAGGCAGAGAATTCCACAGACTCACAACTCTCTGTGAGAAAAAGTGTTTCCTCGTCTCCGTTCCAAATGACTTACCCCTTATTCTTAAACTGTGGCCCCTGGTTCTGGATTTCCCCCAACATCGGGAACATGTTTCCTGCCTCTAGCGGGTTCAAACCCTTAATAATCTTATACAGTGGCTTGCAAAAGTATTCATACCCCTTGAACTTTTCCACATTTTGTCACATTACAACCACAAACGTAAATGTATTTTATTGGGATTTTATGTGATAGACCAACACAAAGTGGCGCATAATTGTGAAGTGGAAAGAAAATGATACATGATTTTCAAATTTTTTTATAAATAAAAAACTGAAAAGTGTGGCGTGCAAAAGTATTCAGCCCCCTTTACTTTGATACCCCTAAATAAAATCCAGTGCAACCAATTGCCTTCAGAAGTCACCTAATTAGTAAATAGAGTCCACTTGTGTGTAATCTAATCTCAGTATAAATACAGCTGTTCTGTGAAGGCCTCAGAGGTTTGTTAGAGAACATTAGTGAACAAACAGCATCATGAAGCCCAAGGAACACACCAGACAGGTCAGTTGTGGAGAAGTTTAAAGCAGGGTTAGGTTATAAAAAAATATCCCAAGCTTTGAACATCTCACGGAGCACTGTTCAATCCATCATCCGAAAATGGAAAGGGTATGGCACAACTGCAAACCTACCAAGACATGGCCGTCCATCTAAACTGACAGGCCGGGCAAGGAGAGCATTGATCAGAGAAGCAGCCAAGAGGCCCATGGTAACTCTGGAGGAGCTGCAGAGATCCACAGCTTAGGTGGGAGAATCTGTCCACAGGACAACTATTAGCCGTGCACTCCACAAATCGGGCCTTTATGGAAGAGTGGCAAGAAGAAAGCCATTGTTGAAAAAAAGCCATAAGAAGTTCCGTTTGCAGTTTGCCACAAGCCATGTGGGGGACACAGCAAACATGTGGAGGAAGGTGCTCTGGTCAGATGAGACCAAAATTGAAGTTTTTGGCCTAAATGCAAAACGCTATGTGTGGCGGAAAACTAACACTGCACATCACCCTGAACACACCATCCCCACTGTGAAACATGGTGGTGGCAGCATCATGCGGTGGGGATGCTTTTCTTCAGCAGGGACAGGGAAGCTGGTCAGAGTTGATGGGAAGATGGATGGAGCCAAATACAGGGCAATCTTGGAAGAAAACCTGTTAGAGTCTTCAAAAGACTTGAGACTGGGGCGGAGGTTCACCTTCCAGCAGGACAACGACCCTAAACATACAGCCAGAGCTACAATGGAATGGTTTAGATCAAAGCATATTCATGTGTTAGAATGGCCCAGTCAAAGTCCAGACCTAAATCCAATTGAGAATCTCTGGCAAGACTTGAAAATTGCTGTTCACAGACGCTCTCCATCCAATCTGACTGAGCTTGAGCTATTTTGCAAAGTAGAATGGGCAAAAATTTCAGTCTCTAGATGTGCAAAGCTGGTAGAGACATACCCCAAAAGACTTGCAGCTGTAATTGCAGCGAAAGGTGGTTCTACAAAGTATTGATGAATACAACCCAGGGGGGCTGAATACTTTTGCATGACACACTTTTCAGTTTTTTATTTGTAAAAAAATTTGAAAACCATGTATAATTTTCCTTCCACTTCACAATTATGCGCCACTTTGTGTTGGTCTATCACATAAAATCCCAATAAAATACATTTACGTTTGTGGTTGTAACGTGACAAGATGTGGAAAAGTTCAAGGGGTATGAAAACTTTTGCAAGCCACTGTATGTTTCAATGAGATACCCTCTCATCCTTCTAAACTCCAGAGTGTACAAGCCCAGCTGCTCCATTCTCTCAGCATATGACAGTCCCGCCATCCCGGGAATTAACCTTGTAAACCTACTCTGCACTCCCTCCATAGCAAGAATGTCCTTCCTCAAATTAGGGGACCAAAGGTGCACACAATACTCCAGGTGTGGTCTCACTAGGGCACTATACAACTGCAGAAGGACCTCTTTGCTCCTATACTCAACTCCTCTTGTTATAAAGGCAAAAATGGCATTCGCTTTCTTCACTGCCTGCTGTAGGTGCATGCTTACTTTCATTGACTGATGAACAAGGACCCCCAGATCCCATTGTACTTCCCCTTTTCCCAACTTGACACCATTAAGATAGTAATCTGCCTTCCTGTTTTTGCTACCAAAGTGGATAACCTCACATTTATCCACATTAAACTGCATCTACCATGCATCTGCCCACTAACACAACCTGTCCAAGTCATCCTGCATTCTCACAGCATCCTCCTCACAGTTCACACTGCCACCCAGCTTTGTGTCATCTGCAAATTTGCTAATGTTAATTTGAATCCCTTTATCTAAATCATTTATGTATATTGTAAATAGCTGCGGTCCCAGCACCGAGCCTTGCTGAGTGAAAACATTTTTCACACAGAGAGTGGTGAATCTCTGGAACTCTCTGCCACAGAAGGTAGTTGAGGCCAGTTCATTGGCTATATTTAAAAGGGAGTTAGATGTGGCCCTTGTGGCTAAAGGGTTCAGGGGGTATGGAGAGAAGGCAGGTACGGGATACTGAGTTGGATGATCAGCCATGATCATATTGAATGGCAGTGCAGGCTCGAAGGGCCAAATGGCCTACTCCTGCACCTATTTTCTATGTTTCTATGGTCCCAGCATCCCACTATTCACTGCCTGCCATTCTGAAAGTGACCCGTTAATCCCTACTCTTCGTTTCCTGTCTGCCAACCAATTTTCTATCCATGTCAGCACTCTACCCCTAATACCATGTGTCCTCATTTTGCCCACTAATCTCCTATGTGGGAACTTATCAAATGCTTTCTGAAAGTCCAGGTACACTACATCCACTGGTTCTCCCTTGTCCATTTGTCTAGTTAAATCCTCAAATAATTCCAGAAGATTAGTCAAGCATGATTTTCCCTTTGTAAATCCATGCTGACTCGGACCGATCCTGTTACTGCTATCCAAATGTGCGGCTATTTCATCTTTTATAATTGACTCCAGCATCTTCCCCACCACCGATGGCAGACTAACTGGTCTATAATTCCCTGTTCATGGCTGATCTATCTTTCCCTCACAACCCCGTTCTCCTGCTATCTCCCCATACCTTTGACACTCTTACCAAGCAAGAACCTGTAAATTTCCACTTTTAAAATGCCCAGTAACAGCCTACACAGCCGTTTGGATAGCATGCTGAACAAGCACTTCACTGTATCCCTGTCAATGTTAAACTAAACTAACCTCCACCAAACCTCTCCACTTGGTTTCCTGGATTTCCAGCAGCATTTGTGATTAATTATAGAGCACCATCCTTGTGCAAGAGTAAAACACTCTTGCCTTGACTACACTGATGATTCAATGGGCAGAACATGTCAATGGCCCAGAGGATGTTGGTTGGTCTTTGTCTACCTGAACAGTTGCTAACGCTGATGCTCATGTCTGGTCTGTATAACGGACTGGGACAACTTGTTAGGGTCTTGGACAGAGTGGTTCCCAAACCCAACAGTATATTTCCACGGTGCATCTGAAGAAGTTTGTAAGAGTCGATGGACCCATTTAAAAGTAGTCTGAGAACCAACGAGGTCTTCTCTGGAATGGTAAATATTTCAGAGAACAATTCAGGTGGAAATATTTAGCAAGAGATTTGAAATCATGATTTAAGCTTAGGCAAGCTGGATAATAGGCTGTTGCCACATGGTTGCGGGGTGACGCGGGGTGATGCCTGTATTATCGTGTTGTCTCCTCAAGTGTCGTCACTTTTTTCTTGTTGCCGCTGGATTTTGAAATGTTCAAAACCTTTCGGCGACAGTGGGTTTGACGTTGCCTGTCTTCTCCTGTTGTAGGTTGTCGTAGGTTGTCGCAAGGATGACGCAGGTGACATTGGTTGTCGCTGAATGCTGACTTCGGTGAATTCCATTGGCGACTACCTACGTCAACCTATGTCAACCAGCGGCAGGTACCGGCGACTGAATTGTCTTCAGTTGTCTTCGGTTGTCGCCGACAGGGTCGTAGCTTGTCAAAGCCTGTCATGGGTGGACGTAAGTTGACTTTGGTTGTCGTAGGTTGTTGCCTGTGTGGTTGAAGGTTGTTGTAGGTGTGGTCGCGAGGAATTGTGTCGCCGGTTGACGTAGCTTGTCCAAGCTTGATGTCGACTGGGTGGTAACTTGTCGTAGACATTGTCGTAGGGCGGGTCCAGAGAAGCCGGTTTTTCGGCATCCCGCTACGACTGTGACTGTCGCCGGCAGTCGCCTAAAAATCGCCTAAATGGGGCAGGCCCTTTACCACTCACATTAGCAACCCTATTTTGATGAGGAAATCATAGTATTTTAGTAGTAATTTACACCAAGCATGCAAATAGACTTAAGATAGACATAAAATGCTGGTGTAACTCAGCGGGACCAGCAGTATTCCTGGACAGAAGGAATGGCTGAAATTTCGGGTTGAGACCCTTCTTCAGACCAAGAGTCAGGGGATAGGGGAACTAGAGATATGGAAGGGCACAAAGAGCAAGTGAGGTGTGAAAAGGACAGATGAAAGCAGACAATGTTCAAGGAAATGTGGGATGGTTCATTGTCGGCTGAGAGGAAGTTGACAAAGAGGCATCCAAACAGTAAAATGAATGCGGAGGACCATGAAACTAGTTGGAAAACAAGGGTGGAGGATGGACGAAGAGAGAGGAAAAACAAGAGTTACTTGAAGTTCGAGAAATCAATATTCATACCCCTGGGTTGAAAGCTGCCCAAGCAAAATATGAGGTGTAGTTCCTCCAATTTGCATTTGGCCTCACTCTGATAATGAAGGAGGCTCAGGACAGAAAGGTCAGTGTGGGAATGAGAAGGAGTTAAAGTGTTTGGCAACTGAGAGATCACATAGGCCAAGACAGACTGATCATTGAAACATAGAAACAGCAAAATAGGTGCAGTAGGCCATTTAGCCCTTCGAGTCAGCACCGCCATTCAATAAGATCATGACTGATCATCTAAAATCCTTACCCCGTTCCTGCTTTTTCCCCATATCCCTTGATTCCTTTAGCCCTAAGAGCTAATTATAAAGGGCCTGTCCCACGAGCATGCGACTGCATGCGGCAAGCGTGACCAAACCGGAAGCGGGGGCCGCGCGGAGGTCGAGTGATCCCCGTACAGGGCCTGTCCCACCAGCATGCAACTGCATGCGGTGAGCGTGACCAAACCGGAAGCGGGGGCCGCGCGGAGGTCGAGTGATCCCGTACGAGTTGACGTGAAGTTTGAGTGAAGTCCACGGGAAGTTCGCGCTAGGCGTACGCTGTCAAGACGCTGCGTACGGCGTTGAGACGGTGCGTATGACGTCAAGACGCTGCGCATGCCCGTCGAGGAGGTGCGTACGGCGTTGCCGCGCGGAATTTTTGAACAGTGTCAGTTTTTCGGAGCCCCGCGCGATGTCGGGACCAGCTAAGCACAACTCCATACGGCTCCGGCGATCGAAGTGGGACCGGCCCCGCGAGGTCGTATGGCTCAAGTGACCACATTAGGTCGCGCTTGCCGCATGCAGTCGCATGCTCGTGGGACAGGCCCTTAACTCTCTCTTGAAAACATCCAGTGAATTGGCATCCACTGCCTTCTGTGGCAGCGAATTCCACAGATTCATAACTCTCTGGGTGTAAAAGGTTTTCTCATATCAGTCCTAAATGGCCTACCCCTTATTCTTAAACTGTGACCCCTGGCTTTGGACTCGTCCAACTTCGGGAATTTTTTTCCTGCATCTATCCTGTCCAGTCCTTTAAGAATTTTATATTTCTATAAGATTGCCTCTCATCCTTCTAAATTCCAGTGAATACAAGCCCAGTCGCCCCATTCTTTCATTCTGACCCATTCTGATTGAAGGTTTTCAGCGAAACGATCGCCCAGTCTGCATTTGGTTTCACCGATACATAGGAGACCACACCTTAAACAGTGGATACAGTAGATGAGGTTGGAGGAGGTGCATCTCTGCATAACCTTAAAGGACTGTCGGGGTCCCTGGACAGAGTCAAGGGAGGAGGTATAGAGGCAGGTGCTGCATCTTCTGCAGTTGCAGGGAAAAGTACATGGGGAGGAGGCGCTTTGGGTGGGAAACAGTAAATTAAGCAGGCAGTTGCAGAGGGAATGGTCTCTACGGAAAGCGAAAAGGGGTGGAGATGAGAAGACATGGTTAGTGGTGAGGTCCCTTTGGAGGTGGTGGAAATGTGTGAGGATTATGTGCTGCATGCGACGGCTGATGGGGTGAAAGTTGAGGACTAGGGGGACTCTGTCTGGGGGGAGGGGGTGCAAGAGCAGAGCTGCGGAGTACCAACAAGGCACGAGTGAGGGCCTCATTTAGATTTAGAGATGCAGCACAGAAACAGGCCCTTTCGGCTCACTGGGTCCACGCCGACCAGCGATCCCCGCACATTAACACTATCCTATACCCACTAGGGACATTTTTTTACATTTACCAAGCCAATTAACCTATACGTCTTTGGAGTGTGGGAGGAAACCGAAGATCTCAGAGAAAACCCACGCAGGTCACGGGGAGAATGTAGAAACTCCGTACAGACAGCACCCATGGTCGGGATCGAACGCAGGTCTCAGGCGCTGCACTTGCTGTAAGGCAGCAACTCTACTGCTGCGCCATTGTGCCGCCCTATGATAGAATAGGGGAACCTCCATTCACTAAAGAATGAGGACATGATGTCCTGGTATGGAACATCTCATCTTGGGTGCAGATGCAGCGTAGTCGGAGGAATTGGGAGTAGGGATAGAGTCTTTGCAGGAAGCAGGATGGGAAGTTGTGTAGTTGAGATAGTTGAAGGAATCAGTAGGTTTGTAATAGACGTCAGTCAATAATCTATTTCCTGTGATTGAGACTGTGAGATCAAGAAAGGGGAGGGAGGTGAATGAGACAGTCCAAGTAAATTTGAGTGCAGGATGGAAATTGGCGGTGAAGTTGATGAAGTCCATGAGTTCTGCATGGATGCAGGAGGTAACACCGATGCAGTCATCAATGTAGCGGAGATTGAGTCCGGGATAAGGCCAGTGTACGCCTGGAACATAATTTGTTCGACGTACCCTACAAAGAGGCAGGCGTAGCTGGGGACATGCGAGTGCCTTGGGATTGTATGAGGTGGGAGGAGTCCAAGGAGAAGTTATTGAAATTAGGGATCTGCTAGGCGGAGGAGAATGTTGGTCGAAGGAACTTGGCTGGTTCTGCAGTCGTGGGAGAAATGGAGGGCTTTAAGGCCTTCCTGGTGGGGGATGGAGGTTTAGAGTGACTGTACATCCATAGAAAAGACGAGGGAGTGAGGGCCTGGAAAACGGACATCATTAAAGTCATCAGACTTGACTGCGACAAATATTGAAATAACAGATCTGCAGACATGCTTATCTCAGGACGAAGCCACTGAACACTACCAGACACAAGATTTATGAATGAAAAATACTCACAGGCTCATTAAAGCTTTATCTTGTTTGAAACGGATTGTGGGTGACAATATGCATAACTCACTGGCTGCAAGATGAAAGTGAAGTGAAGGAGCTGGAACAGTGACCCAGTGCAATGCATCAAGTAATGTTCCAAAGCCTTGCCTTGCTTTGAAGATTTCTACCCTCCCCACTCAGACACTGTGAACTACAGAGCATAAAATGTACAAACCTGTCAACAGGGATACTGCAAACTAAATCTTAGATCAAGATGTCATAGATTATTTAATTGTCCATGAAACAAACTTGCAGAAGATCAACAATTAATATCTGATTAAAGTTGACTCTACCCTTCTCCTCCTCAAGAAATCAGTGGCCAGAAGAAACTTGCACCTCTCACGTACTCTCCACAATAACAAATTATTTGAATTCAGTAATGACACCACTTGGTTTCCAAAGAATGTTGTTCTTGGATCAACACTTCCATAAACAGCAGAGTAAAATGGATCACTTTGCCAATTCTTGTTTTACTGTTTGAATAGTCATCAGTCTGCAATGCAGGCAAACAAAACAGAGATCCATGTTGGGGTAAAACAAAGCAATTTCTCACTGTTTTTCAGTGCACTGAGTCTCGGCTGATTGTACTAAGTCTCAGTCTATTATTTCCATTCAATTTCATTGGGTTTGTTTGGTGTAATTCCAAAATACCAGCATCTGCCTTTATTATTCATTTAAGCCACAGAGTTCCATGTTGGGGATCATGACCCATTCTCCAAAGAAGCCCACCGCCCCCACTCCATATCCTTCTTTCTGAAGGGGTCAGGGTAACACGGGAAGGGTGCATGCACAAAGACGTCTGCTGGAGAAAGGCACAATTTAAGGAGTCTATGTATGACCCACTATCGCAGAGTTTGAATAAAGGACACGTCTTTCCCACGTCAGTGAACATAGGAATCTTTGGCCTTTGAGTACAATAACACATTATTTAGATTCCTAACTAACAACCAAACGCATAGACAATTGGGTTGAAGATGTGAACACAGGAAAATAGGAGCAAGAATAGATCACCATTCACATTCAAACATAATCAAGCTCAAATCCCACTGCAGGGGTTTTTCAAATTTAAGGTATTTATGGAATCCAAGATTCAAGAGTTCAAGAGAGTTTATTGTCATGTGTCCCAGATAGGACAATGAAATTCTTGCTTTGCTACAGCACAACAGAATATAGTAGGCATGAATAATACAGAACAGATCAGTGCGTCCATATCTATATTACTAAAAGTCTGATCTTGACCACTTCCTGTTGTTCTGTATATTGATTTTAGAAAAAACGCTGCCACTTATGGTTGAGATTTTTGGCCATCGTACTCAGAGACCCACTCCGCTGTGCAGGACAAGAGGATTTTTCTCATCGATGAAAAATAAAAGAGTTATTAGTGTTTAAAAAATGTTGAGATTCTCTCTCCTGAAGGCCAAACCTCTTCCGGAGGGACTATAAAACCGGAAGTGATAAGTGCAAGATGGGGGAGCGAGAGGGTCACGTGTCTCAGTCTCAGCTGTGAATAACACTGAACACATGTCTACTAAACTGTGAGTGTGGTTTCACTGACCCTGAGTGCCCTTAATGTGGTTTGAAAATGAAAATGTGGTTTTTTTCAAATAAAGCACAGTAAATGGTTGGTGGTGGTTGGTTTGAAATAAAGCACAGAAAATGGTTGGTGGTGGTTGGTTTGAAATAAAGCACAGAAAATGGTTGGAGGTGGTTGGTTTGAAATGGCAAATGATTAAAAGTCTAAACTTGACAACTTCCTGTTTGCACTGTATATTGATTTTAGATAAAACGCTACCACTTACGGCTGTGATTTTTGGCCGTCTTACTCAGTCCCCCTCCGCTCATCAGGTGCAGAGGATTCTTCCCATCAATGAGAAATAAAAGTGTTATTAGTATTTAAAAGATGTTGAGAATCTATCTCCTGTCAATCATGCCATGAAAGCCACACCCCTTCCGGTGGGAGGGATTATAAAACCCAGAAGTGTGGGTGTGGCTCAGTCTCTGCAAGATGGGGGAGGGAGAGGTCACGACTGTCTGAGCTGTGAATCAACTGAACACACTGAATGTCTACTGAACAGTGAGTGTGGTGTTTATGTGGTGTTTTGTTTGGTTTTATGGTGGTTTCACCCTGCTTGAAATGGTATGAAACTGTATATGAATGTGCTGGCTTTGCACCCTGCATGAAATGGTATGAAACTGCATTTGAATTTGGTGGCTTTGCACCCTGCTTGAAGTGGTAGGAAACTGCACTTGAATTTGGTGGCCTTGCACTCTGCTTGAAGTGGTATGAAATTGCACTTGAATTTGGTGGCCTTGCACCCTGCTTGAAGTGGTATGAAATTGCACTTGAATTTGGTGGACTTACACCCTGCTTGAAATGGAATTTCAAGGAATAGCCATGAGTCAACTGCCAGCAAATCAGGGTTGAGTGACTGAGCTGCCACCCCAAGAATCCACTTGGCCCACAATGTCCATACTAGCCCTCTGGAAACCAGTCCCTTCAGCCCACAACGTCCATACTAGCGCTCCAGAAAGCCCCCCCCCCCCCCCCCCCCCACTGGCCACAAATATTGGAATTGGTGGAGGTGGAATATTGCGTTGGGGGACCAGCCCTCCCGTGTGAACATGGACCCAACGGGTCCCACTTAGTCTAGTACCATTATATAAATATATACACACATGAATAAATAAACAGATAAGTGCAAATAAACAGATAATGGGCTATGAATGTTCAGAGTTTTTGTATGAGTTGAGTTTAATAGCCCGATGGCTATGGGGAAGTAGCTATTCCTGAACCTGGACGTTGCAGTCTTCAGGCTCCTGTATCTTCTACCTGAAGGTAGCAGGGAGACGAGTGTGTGGCCAGGATGGTGTGGGTCTTTGATGATGCTGCCAGCCTTTTTGAGGCAGCGACTGCGATAAATCCCCTCGATGGTAGGGAGGTCAGAGCCGATGATGGACTGGGCAGTGTTTACTACTTTTTGTGGTCTTTTCCGCTCCTGGGCACTCAAGTTGCTGAACCAAGTCACGAAGCAACCGGTCAGCATGCCCTCTACTGCGCACCTGGAGAAGTTATAGAGAGTCCTCCTTGACAAACCGACTCTCCGTAATCTTCTCAGGAAGTAGAGGCGCTGATGAGCTTTCTTTATAATTGCGTCAGTGTTCTCGGACCAGGAGAGATCTTCAGACATGTGCACGCCAGGAATTTGAAGCTGTTGACCCTTTCCACCATCGACCCGTTGATATAAACGGGACTGTGGGTCCCCATCCTAACCCTTCCAAAGTCCACAATCAGTTCTGAAGGTAGGTGCATATATCAACAAAGGATGCACAGTGGCACAGCGGTAGAGTTGCTGCCTGACAGAACCTGAGACCTGGGTTAGATCCTGACTACGGGTGCTGTCTGTACAGAGTTTATACTGTTGATTCCGGATCTAATACTATCCCCTTAGTCTGGTTCAGTCAATCACTGAAACGAACACTGGAATCCAAACTCTTCTTTATTTGTAAATGGTACCGTGGGGCCAGACTCGGATCTACTCACTCAAGCCCTCACCAGCCTCGTGCAAACAGAACAGAAGAAAGAGACAATGCCCAAACAAATTACCTACACTTTTATACCCCTAAACGGAGGTGGGGATATTAAAGGCATGAAAATGTATTGGGAGGTGCATCCCTACATGCCAATCACTTGTTACAGATAAGAGATCACATGTGGGAGGTCAAGGACACTGCTGGTGCCTCTGGCTGCTACAAATGCGAGAAGTGCATCCAGGTAGAGCTCCTGAAGGGCCGTGTTGGGGAACTGGAGAAGCAAGTGGATGACCTCCGGTTCGTCCGAGAAACGGAGTCGTTCCTCGACAAGTCCTACAGTACGATTGTTACACCTAAGGTACTGGAAGAGAGAAGGTGGGAGACAGTGAGAACGGGAGGGAAGCATGGAATGCCAACTTCCCCGGGTGTTGTACCTCTTGTGAACAGGTTCACCCACTTAGAAGCTGTCGGAACAGAAGAGGTGTTTACACTAGGCGGCGGACTGGCTTGTGATGCGAATAGGGCTGTTGAGCCAAAACCAAAAAGGCCTAAGGCAGGCAACGCCATTGTAGTGGGAGACTCCATTGTGAGAGGTACGGACAGGAGTTTTTGCGGCAACAGACGGGATGCGAGGATGGTGTGCTGCCTTCCTGGTGCCAGGATCCAGGATGTCACGGACAGAGTGCAGAAAATCCTCAAGGGCGAAGGTGAACATCCGGAAGTGGAAGTGCATGTCGGCACAAACGACGTCGGAAAGAAGGGGATGAATATTCTGCAGCGTGACTTTAGAGAGCTCGGAAAAATGCTGAAAAGCAGGACCTCCAGGGTTGTTATCTCCGGTTTGCTTCCAGTTCCTCGTGCTGGCGAGAGCAGGAACAGGGAGATACGGGACCTGAACGTGTGGCTGAGGAACTGGTGCACGGGGCAGGGATTTAGATTCTTAGATCACTGGGATCTGTTTTGGGGTAAGGGGGAACTGTACAAAAGGGACGGATTGCATCTTAACAGGTGTGGGACCAGCATTCTGGCAGGCAGGTTTGCCACTGCTACACGGGTGGTTTTAAACTGAATAAGGGGGGTGGGGTGTCGAATGGGATAGTGGAGGATGGAGTTAAAGGGAAAGGGTTTCTTAAATGTGTGAGCGTAGAGACAGAGGGGTGTAAAATGAGGGTAGAAGCAATAGGTAGCAAGGTGAAAAGTAAAAGTGGCAGGCAGACAAAACCAGGGCAAAAATCAAAAAGGGCCACTTTTCAACATAATTGTATAAGGGGTAAGAGTGTTGTAAAAACAAGCCTGAAGGCTTTGTTTCCCAATGCAAGGAGCATTCGTAATAAGGTGGATGAGTAGAATGTGCAGATGGCTATTAATGACTATGATATAGTTGGGATCACGGAGATATGGCTCCAGTGTGACCAAGGCTGGGAGCTGAACATCCAGGGATATTCAATATTCAGGAGGGATAGAGAGAAAGGAAAAGGAGGTGGGGTAGCGTTGCTGATTAGAGAGGAGATTAACGCAATGGAAAGGAAGGACATTAGTTTGGAGGATGTGGAATCGGTATGGGTAGAGCTGCGAAACACTAAGGGGCAGAAAACGCTGGTGGGTGTTGTGTACAGGCCACCTAACAGTAGTAGTGAAGTTGGAGATGGTATCAAACAGGAAATTAGAAATGCGTGCGACAAAGGCAAAACCGTTATAACGGGTGACTTCAATCTACATATAGATTGGGTGAATCAAATTGGCAGGGGTGCTGAGGAAGACGATTTCTTGGAATGTATGCGGGATAGTTATCTAAATCAACATGTAGAGGAACCAACGAGAGAGCAGGCTATTTTAGACTGGGTATTGAGTAATGAGGAAGGGTTAGTTAGCAGTCTTGTTGTACGTGCCCCCTTGGGCAAGAGTGACCATAATATGGTTGAGTTCTTCATTAGGATGGAGAGTGACATTGTTAATTCAGAAACAATGGTTCTGAACTTAAAGAAAGGTAACTTTGAGGGTATGAGACGTGAATTGGCCAAGATTGACTGGCAATTAATTCTAAAAGGGTTGACGGTGGATATGCAATGGAAAACATTTAAAGACTGCATGGATGAACTACAAAAATTGTTCATCCCAGTTTGTCAAAAGAATAAATCAGGGAAGGTAGTACATCCGTGGATAACAAGGGAAATCAGGGATAGTATCAAAGCGAAGGATGATGCGTACAAATTAGCCAGAAAAAGCAGCATACCGGAGGACTGGGAGAAATTCAGAGACCAGCAGAGGAGGACAAAGGGCTTAATTAGGAAAGGAAAAATAGATTATGAAAGAAAACTGGCAGGGAACATAGAAACTGACTGCAAAAGTTTTTATAGATATGTGAAAAGAAAGAGATTAGTTAAAACAAATGTAGGTCCCTTGCAGTCAGAAACAGGTGAGTTGATCATGGGGAACAAGGATATGGCGGACCAATTGAATAACTACTTTGGTTCCGTCTTCAGTAAGGAAGTCATAAATAATCTGCCGGAAATAGCAGGGGACCGCGGGTCAAAGGAGTTGGAGGAATTGAGTGAAATCCAGGTTAGCCGGGAAGTGGCGTTGGGTAAATTGAATGGATTAAAGGCCGTTAAATCCCCAGGGCCAGATAGGCTGCATCTCAGAGTACTTAAGGAAGTAGCTCCAGAAATAGTGGATGCATTAGTAATAATCTTTCAAAACTCTTTAGATTCTGGAGTAGTTCCTGAGGATTGGCGGGTAGCAAACGTAACCTCACTTTTTAAGAAGGGAGGGAGAGAGAAAACGGGGAATTACAGACCAGTTAGTCTAACATCGGTAGTGGAGAAACTGCTAGTCAGTTATTAAAGATGGGATAGCAGCACATTTGGAAAGTGGTGAAATCATTGGACAAAGTCAGCATGGATTTACAAAAGGTAAATCATGTCTGACGAATCTTATAGAATTTTTCGAGGATGTAACTAGTAGCGTGGATAGGGGAGAACCAGTGGATGTGGTGTATCTGGACTTCCAGAAGGCTTTCGACAAGGTCCCACATAAGAGATTAGTATACAAACCTAAAGCACACGGCATTGGGGGTTCAGTATTGATGTGGATAGAGAACTGGCTGGCAAACAGGAAGCAAAGAGTAGGCTAAACGGGTCCTTTTCACAATGGAAGGCAGTGACTAGTGGGGTACCGCAAGGCTCAGTGCTGGGACCCCAGCTATTTACAATATATATTAATGATCTGGATGAGGGAATTGAAGGCAATATCTCCAAGTTTGCGGATGACACTAAGCTGGGGGGCAGTGTTAGCTGTGAGGAGGATGCTAGGAGACTGCAAGGTGACTTGGATAGGCTGGGTGAGTGGGCAAATGTTTGGCAGATGCAGTATAATGTGGATAAATGTGAGGTTATCCATTTTGGTGGCAAAAACAGGAAAGCAGACTATTATCTAAATGGTGGCCGACTAGGAAAAGGGGAGATGCAGCGAGACCTGGGTGTCATGGTACACCAGTCATTGAAAGTAGGCATGCAGGTGCAGCAGGCAGTGAAGAAAGCGAATGGTATGTTAGCTTTCATAGCAAAAGGATTTGAACTGTCATTTGAGATTATGTAACAAGTATATTTCATATTTGTTCTGGCGAGCCATGGTGAGATGTTGACCTGCAGTTGTCCCAGCAAGGCAGCAACTGAATGAGAACTGTATACTGTAATGTTCTGCTGTCCGGTCAAATTAGCAGCTGATTGCAAACTGTTGTAGATCGCAGTCAAGATCTGTGTGCAGATGGGATGTCCTCGTGCCACAGGATCAATATTGGAGGAGTAGTAAGCTACCGGTCAATGTTTGTCTCCATGTTTCTGGGTTAGAACTGCAATGGAGCAATCAGAAAGGATTGTACAGTATAGTAGAAACGGCCGATCATAAATTTTTGAGGACTTCTTGAGGTTCTTCATACAATTGAAACTTGATCTCCACACTAGTATATGACATCAATTAGTGTCCAGAGCAATGTCCAGAGCAATGTTAGGTATCCACTGTCGACAATATTGTCTCATTTGCTTTGCCTCTTGTAGTGCAGGGAATTCACAGATTGGTTCGATTCGGCTGCTTTCCAGGCCGTTCGTTGCTGATAGTTTCACACAAGGAACTTCACCTTCTGCTGGGCCATTAACACCTTTGATTGGGAGACTACATATCCCAACATTGATAAATGATTTAATAGATGAGTTGAGTGGTATCTTTGCGCGTGTGCAGACGTGACGCTGACGGACGAGAGGCTGAAGCAAAGAAGTCGAAGCCAAAGAACCGAATGGAAAGAGGGCGAAATGCCAAAAAAAAAAGAGTACGAAGACGAAACGCCAACTAACCAAAAGGATGGGGAGCCTAAAAGCCAACTAACAGAAAAGCTGCGTCGCCTAAAAGCAAACTCACCGAATGGCTGCTCAGTCGAAACGCCACCATGACATTGCCGGGGGGCGGGACTTGTCAGCATTGGTACAGACCCCCGCATCCATCACATCACAGTGGAGGGATGAACAGTGTCCCACACCTCCGCTCCACCCAACCCACAGTGGCCGTGGGAGAGTGGGGGCTGTCCCGAGGGATGCACACCTTCGCCGCTTACAACTTGGTGCTTGGGTTCAGATTGCCCAATCACCTACGGCTTGTGTGGAAAACTGACCCCAACCCTCCCGTCTAAAGGAGAGGCGAAGCAGTAGAGAGAGCGAGAGAGAGAGACAGAAGAGAGGAAAGAAGAGAGAGAGAAAGGAGAGAGAGAGAAAGGAGAGAGAGAGAAAAAGAAAAGAGAGGGAAAAGGAAAAAGAGAAAACAAGAGAGAAGAGGAGGGGAGAGAAGAAAGAGAAAAAAAAGAGAGAAAGAGAGAGAGAAAAGGCGAGAGGAGAGCAAGAGAGAGAGAAAAAAGCGACAGAAGAAAAAGCGAGATACCCCGGCTATTCTCATTTTATCTCTATAATCATCTGCGCCCACACTCTCTCTCCCTTTCTCTCTCTCCCCCTCTCTCTCTTCACATTCTCTCTTTCTCTCCCCCTTTCCTATCTCTCCCCCTCTCTCTCTCCCTTCCCTCCTCTCCTTCCCTCTCTCTCCCCCATCTCCCTTCCCCCACATATGCAGAGCGGCTATGGAAGTTGAGAAAACTGGCAGCGGTCCGTGTGAAAATACAGCACCTACCAAGGTGAGAAAGAGAGGAGGGGAGAAAGAGAAGGGAGAGAGAGGGGGAGAGAGAAGAGGGAGAGAAAGAGAGAGAGGAGGGGGAGAGAGGGGGAGAGAGAGAAGTGGGGAGAGAAAGAGAGAAGGGGAGAGAGAGGGGGAAGAGAGAGGGGAGAGAGGGGAGAGGGAGAGATAGAAGAGGGGTGAGAGAGGGAAGGGAGAGGAGAGAAGGGAGAGAAAAAAGAGGGGGAGAGAGAAGGGGGAGACGGGAGGGTGGGGTCATTTTTCCACACAAGCCATAGGTGACTGGGCAAACTGAACCCAAGCACCACGTTGTAAGCGGCCGAAGGTGCGCATCCCTCGGGACAGCCCCCACTCTCCCATGGCCACCCTCCATGGGCTGTGGGTCGGGTGGAGCGGAGGTTTGGGACAATGTTCATCCCCCCACAGTGATATGATGGATGCAGGGATCTGGACCAATCGCTGACAAGTCCCGGCCCCGGTGACGTCATGTCCGTTATTGGACTTTTCTGTTGAGCGGCAGTCGGTCCGTTGGCTTGTAGGCGACGCTGGCTTTTGGGTAGGTGACATTTCGACAGAGCGGCCATTCGGTGAGTTTGCATTTAGGTTACGCAGCTTTTCGTTTAGTTTGCATTTAGGCGTCCCATCCATTCGGTTAGTTTGCGTTTCGTCTTCGTACTCTTTCGGTTTTTTGGTGTTTGAACCTCGTTTCCATTCCGTTCTTTGGCTTCGACTTCTTTGCTTTGGCTTCTCGTCCGTCGACGCCACGTCCGGGTACCATCTTTGCGGTTGCTTTGTTCACCCTGGCTGGCCACAAGTAAATCATCCACATACTGAACTAGGGAGGAGCTACATCAAAAGCTTAAGGTTTGCAGCTGTCCTTGGAGACATCTGGAAAACAATGTTGGACAATTCACAAGTCCCGGAGGTAATCAAGTCCATGTGTACTGTTGTCCGTTGTAGGTGAAGGTGAGGAGGTACAGGCTGTCCTGATGAAGAGGTAATGAGGAGAAGGCATGTTGTAAATCCACTATTGAAAAGATCTGTGCCTGTGCTGGAATTTGGGCCAAAATGTGAGCTGGATTAGGCACCAATGCATGAAGCAGTTCTACAATGGCATTAATGGACCGCAAATCCTGAACCAATCTATATTGATCCGGTTTCCCTGCTTTGGGTACTGCTAGGATAGACATGTTACAATAGGATTGACATTTAACCAGAATACCTTGTTCTAGCAATCCTTGAATTAATTCATCAATGCTTGGTATTGCCTGCTGCTTTAGCGGGTACTGTCGTGTGGAAGGCAGTGCTACATTTTTCTGGAGAGCTACCTGGATGGGATCAATCTGAACACATCTTACCTGAGTCGGGTCGGCTGCCCACACCTGTGGGTCCACATACCCTTGTACCTCATTCCCCAGATGATGGCGTAACTGTGTTGTAATCTTCCTTGGTGGCTGATAAAACTGAACAGTGCAATTATTAGGCAGTTCTTGTTCCTGGCTTGTGTTTGGATTTGCCAGACTGATTGCTCATTTAACCATAGCTCCTAAATCTTTTGCATGAAATGGGAAATTCACTTTCTTCATTATATGTGGGGCAACCTCATAGTCCTGCTTCCATAATTCTGAAGGCACCTCAGCATATTCTGCTGTTCCCTGTGGTCCGATCACTAATGCCAAAAGGTTTGCATCCCACCTTGTTCCTTCACAGGATATGAAAAAGGTTTCCAGCTCTCTATTTTTACCACTCCGATCATATGCTAAGGTGATATGAAACTGGGGCATATTCTAAGTCCAGGGACCACCATTGGGGTGTCACTGACAAGTAACACTGTCTTTAGGGAGCCCATGGGGTTACAGTTATTCCATTGTCTCCACACTGAATTTTCAGCTGGAATGCACATAGCAAATCCCGAACTAGCAGATTGCAATCCAGACGCGTGGTAATTACGAATTGAAGCAGCACTGTCTTGCTTTGGTATGTTACTTCAACTGGCATAGAGATGGGGTATTGGCATACTTGTCCTTGGAATCCGGACAGGCTCTGGGCCTCATTAGATTAAGGAAGATTGTAAATGGACTGAATAGATGCAGCGATGTTACAATACCTTCAGCGGCGCTGCAGTTCTGCCACTGGCCGTGTGCGCGACTTTGGCGCCTTTGGAAGGGGGGGTGGGGTGGCAGGATTAAAATGCTGTTTTGTATTGCCTGTCTGAGGCGGACTTCCTCGGGCTGCTAGCTGCTGATGAAAAATCGATTGGACATCCGTTCGCGCTATATTAAAAAAAAAATTCGCTGGACAATTTAATATTTGGATTAAAATATAAGGCGACTTCGAACGCCCTCAACGCCTACAACGTGACGGATCGCAAGAATGGGACAAAACAAAGGGTAAGTTGTTTATTTTACATATAATCTTGCTTCTTGGGATGGCTTTAATCTAATTTTACGTTGCGAAAATGTTATTTGGGCCCCATACGAACCGGCAGCGTTTTTCCTACCGATATGGAGTTCAAATTCACTGCAAATGCAACGTTCCAATCAATCGCGTTCCAGAAGCAAGATGATTAAAATGCCCATTTTTTTTGGACAATCATGTCATAAGCCATCCAAATTGTCTATATTTTGTGTTATTCTCTCTTCATGATCATTATTTTTAAACTAAATATTCACAACAGTTTGAGTCACATGTATTGTGCAAAAAACAATAATTTTTATTGTATTTTGAGAGGATATTTCTGGATTAATTTATGGGAATTAAACATTAAATTCCTTCCATCTGGCATATAAATTCATGACAGTGAGATTTGAAAATCATGTTATATTGTGAATTCCTGTGTGAATGGGATTAGTTTGTTATTTGGATACTTAGGCTATTAAACAAATTATCATTTTCTTAAGAAATGGAATCTGCAGGACATTCTTAACAGGAAAGTAGTGGGCAGAAAGGCATGTCATGCGTGGTTTGAAGAGCAAAAACTTGTAGTTTATAATGCCAAAATGGAAAAGTTGAGGAAAAACAAGGTGTATAGAGTTGCTTATTGGTTACATTCTGAGGAGTATGATGATGCTACTGATTATGATATGCCAATGTACCAGCTAGCAACTGATCTTCTCCATAAAGACTTGGTCTATAGCTAGAAATTGTAATTTATTTACCTATCTGTTACGGACTTATAGCATATAATACAATAATATTAAAGTTCTGATCTTGAGGATATCACATTATTGAATTTTCAAGGCAGTCTGTTTCCGTCACAATGGTCAATTTTGTAATTAGCTACAATGCTTCAATCCATAATAACTGAAAACTGAAAATTTCATTGTTCTCTTAATATTTAAGAAAGTTATGGGCTTTTGACTGTCCTCGATCACAGCTTTTGTGTTAAGTCAATGGAAAAGCAATAGGGAACAAGATGCTAATTTCCAAGTATGAAAATGGCCATAATTTTTTTAATACTGAAGATGTTCCCAATGATCGGGGAAACTAGAACTAGGGGACATAGTTGCAGAATAAGGGGGGGCTCTTTTAAAACTGAGATGAGGAAGAACTTCTTCACCAAGAGGGTGGTTAATTTATGGAATTCACTGCCCCAGGGAGCAGTGGAAGCAGAAACAGTTAAATATATTTAAGTCTAAAATAGATGGTTTTTTAGCTGCCGAGGGGATAAGGGGCTACGGGGAGAGGGCAGGGATATGGACCTAGGTATGGTTAGTATAGTAAGACCTGAGTGATCTCCTGGACAAGTGTCGATCGCCTGGATTGGGGTCGGAGAGGAATTTCCCGGATTTTTTTTCCCGAATTGGACCTGGGTTTTTATCCGTTTTTTTGCCTCCCCCAGGAGATCACGCGGTTCTTGGGGTGGAGAGGGGTGATAGCGGTATAAAAGGGAGGGTAGTGTCTTGTGTTCTGTGTCTTGTGTCTACTGTTTGTGGGTAAGTGTGTCTGTTTAGTGTTCAGCCATGAGCGAATGGCGGTGCGGGCTCGACGGACCTGGTGGTCTACTCTCGCACCTACTTTCTATGTTTCTATGTTTCTATATGAAAGTTAATTAGGTGTCAAATTAAACTTCTTTTTAGGCTTTATCTGATGGGATAAATTGCAGACTTAATTTTTTAAATCTCAAAATGTTGTAACATTGCTAATAGATGACATGGATGCCCCTGTATCTACCAAAAAGGTGCATCTTCTTCCCTCTGCAATGATAAAACAGGTTCCTCATCAATATTGCACCCGTTCATCACCAAATTGGCCAGTCAGTTCTGGGAAAACGGATTATTCTGGGAGAAGTTTGTTTGCATCCCCTGTTCTCGATTCCTCTGCCAACCTCCCCTTTGCTCTTGCTGATATCCCCATCTTTCTTGTTTTCGTGTTGGACACTCCCTGCTCCAATGACCACAGCTACAACAGCGGTCTGGTCCCAACGCCCTACTCTCTCTAAAACGTGGCTTTGAGGAAACATAGGGTTGGCTGTAAGTGGGGGTATATAGTTCATGGGGATAACCTGGAGTCCCACATTCATGCATCTTCGCCCATTCTGACGCACAGAACCGGGTACTGTTTGGTAATTGCTAGTGTCTGGATTATCTCTCGATATCTCCTTCTTCATAACATATTAAGCATTTACTTTAGTTTGAGGCTGATTTTCCTGTTTTTTATTGTCCTTCCAATGGTATCTAACTGCTCGGGCCATTTGACAGACTATTCTCAGACCAGTCCATGCATTTAGTTTGTATTGCCTCTGCAACAGCGGCTGGCAGGCAGTTCACCAAAATTTCACAATACTGTGGTGAATTTGCACCGTACCGATAATTAACATCTCCAGACTGGTCTATATACATTTCCGAAAATCTCTCCAGAAATTTGTCTGCCCCCTCTCTTCTCCGGGGTCTGATGTCCAAAATTTTAGAAATATCAATAGGTTTCTGCAGAGTGATAGTAAGGGCAGCTAGGATGGCATCCTCTCGTGCCATGCTCTGGGCAAGCAGGTTAGCTAGTGCATCATGAGTTGGGGATGCCAAGTTCACCAACATTCCACTGGGGTTAGAACTTGTTGTACTCAAGCTCATAAACCTCTCGAGTCTGCATGATACACTCTTATTGTAGTTCAAAGGTAATCTATAAATGTGTGGGTGACTTTTTCCTATCAGGCATCAGGCTCAGTATGGCTAACATTTCATTCAGTTTCCACGAGGAATAAACATTTATTGTTTGAGTGTTTTCTGCACCAACTGCAATCGCTGGATTAAAAGTGGGGTTAGGCATTTCTCTAACCGGGAATTGGTGGCGAGCAGTTCGTCGCTCAACCCTCTTGTCTGCCCTTGCCTCGGGCTCAGTGTCACAGGAGGTCAAATCGCTCTCCAAATCTATGCTCTCAAGTGGGGGAATGCGATCTCTTGGTCTACGCTTTTCCCTTCTGGATTTAGGGGGTTCCTGAACTGGTTCTTGATCTTGTGGTAGAGGCATACAGAATCTCCTAGTTTTGAACAAGAACAAAATCACACTTAAGCAAGAACATATACAGCTACTCCTACACTACTCCTTACACAATAGCAGCTATAATACAGAATTATATTACACAGATATAATACAGGAGTATGTTACAATTACAGTACAAGTGTAAATTACAATTATGGTACAAGCAGAAAAGCAAAACCATTCAATAAGAACACTTCAAATTTAGCGGAATTTAGAATCAATGAATTTGGATCGCAGTCCTAGAATATCACAGATGCATCCTCTCAATTTCAGTACTAATTTTTACAGTAGCTATGCCAATCTACCTTAGTGCTGATCCCAAGTACCAACAAGGACTCGAACCCTTCACAGGCAGGGTCTCAAACCCTAGGGACTCAAACCTTCCTACCTGCAAGATACTGATCCTCAGCACTGGCTCTCAGTACTTACCCCGCTCAGTACTGAACCTTCCCAGTATCGTCTTTCAAGGGACCCAGCCAATTAGTACCCCAATACCGGGCGGGGACTCTAACCCTGGGGCTTTAACCCTTCTAAGGTGGGGACTCAAACCCTCTGAGGACTGACCTTGTGAGCCCGACTCTCACTCAAGCCTGGGTCTCTAATCCCTTAAAATGGGGACTCGAACCCCACAGGAACCTGATCTTGTGAGCCCGCCCTCACCTAAACGTGGGACTCGTTTAGGTGAGGGCGGGCTCGAACCCCACAGGGACTCCAACCTTAACCCAAACCAGTGTTCGCCAGACTACCAACCTTAATCCATCTCATCAGCAATCTGCGCACAAGTCAGCGAATGACTAATTCGTCGTCAGATTAGCGGAGCGGGGAAAAACAATGCAGCAAAAACTACTCACACCAGGGCACCTACTCTCCTTCCATGATCCATGACGACTTAGCTATAAAATTGTAAATTGTCCCTAGTGTGTAGGATAGTGTGAGTGTACGGGGCGATTGCTGGTCTAGGTGGAGACAGTGGGCCGAAGGGCCTGTTACTGCACTGTATCTCAAATGTCTAAAGTCTCAAATTAGCAAGGCTTCATGAATGGCCTGTGGGGCAGGAGATGCCCCAGATCAGATCCCTGCCAGATCTGATCTACACTTTGGGTCCAGAGCCACCAACGTCTCTGACATTTGATTGCTCTCTCAATCAGCTCACAAGCCATTGATTCAGAGACTAAAGAGGAGCAAACAAAAACTGCTGCAAAAACCCTTCCCCAAAACATCCATATCCCATGCATAAACAAAGAGATTAAGTTTAAAGCTACAGCATGGAACAGGGCATTCGGCCCATCTAGTCCATGCTGACTATCGATCACTCATTCACATTACTTCAAGAGTCAAGTCAAGAGTGTTTTATTGTCACATGTCCCAGATAGGACAATGAAATTCCTACTTCACACACACACACACCATCTCACACACATATACACTATCTCACAAACACACTCACACCATCCATCACACACTCACACACAACATATATATGACAGTAAAGCGGCCTTTTCACGGGGCGACTTGACGCAAGAGTTAACCAGAGTTTAACATCGTGGGAACCTCGTGCGATAACAGTACGGCTTTCGTGGACCACCGTAGCGCTAACGGCAGGTAATCGTGTATCTTGGTCACTCGGGAGAAAATTCAAGAAAGTTTGAATTTCTCCAAGAGTGACTTATACACTTGTGGTTGAGCATTGCAACATTATATGGACGTAGTGGCCAGTGCGATATCCGTAATAACTCTTGCGGGTACCGTGGGAACTCCTGCGAACGGTGAACCCGGAAGCTGGACAGAGGGGACAGAAGGCGAATAAAAAAGGTGGTCTCAATATCGACAAGGGAACATGTGTCCTTCGAGGACGTCCCACCTAATTGTCATTGTTGGATAATCTTTTTAACAGGAACACTTGCAGAGATGGCTCCCAGAAAATCTCAAAGAAAGGGGGTAAAGCGTGTCAGAGATGTTTTTGCCATGTTGCTCTATTCAGTTTCTATATTGTTTCAGTTTCTATATCTATATTGTTGCTCTATTCAGTTTCCCAGGGGGTCGGGACGGGACTGGAGTTGGGAGGGAAAGGTGGGGGAGTCGAGGGAGAGGAGGGGGAGACAGATGGGGGTGTCTTCATTTACTGGCGGCGGTTGTCTGTCACTGAAACAGGCAGGTGAGATTTCACATCCACCTTGTGTGTGCCTCTCTCTCTCTCTCCCTCCCTCTTACACAGGCTGAGAGACTCTGCCTCTGTGAGTGTACGTCTCTTTCTCCCCCTCTCCCACACACAGTAAGACCGAGGTACTGTGCTCAGTCCATCTGTGTCCAGGGCCGGCGTTAAGCCGATTTGACCGATTGCTCCCATTTGGGCCCCGCGCCTAATGGGGGCCCCGCACTAATGTTCAGTATTTCGTACGGAAATACGAATTCTCTTTGTTAAATAAAGATTTTTTTAAATTCGCCATCCGGATTTTTTTTAAACGAACATGCATAACAACCGCTGCACTGGCCATCATACACAAACGATTTGTTAACTAGTGCTGTTAGCACTTCCTAACGGTAAGTAGTTAACACCTTGTTATGCGTTGTCATGAATCTGCATCTATCCACATTCCTCAGTAAATGTTATAGTGTTTTGAACAAGTATTAATGACGCCGTGTTCAAAAGGGAACTGCAGATGCTGGAATATCGAAGGTACACAAAATTGCTGGGGAAACTCAGCGGGTGCAGCAGCATCTATGGAGCGAAGGAAATAGGCGACGTTTCGGGCCGAAACCCTTCTTCAGACTCATTTAATGACGCCGTGTTCCTTTGAATAAAATTCACGCGGCGTCATTAATACTTGTTTAAAACACAATTACATTACTGAGGAATGTAGATCGATGACACGTTGAGAATTTCATTTAACTCACCATCATGAGTGAGGGCCCCGGACCGCGAGAATGGGCTTCTTCCTGGTGTGCAGGTTAGTCATTCACCTACCGACCCACGTTGTGTCTCTCTGTCTTTTGCTCACTCCCTCCCTCCCTCTTTCTCTCGCGCTCTCTCTCCCGCTCCCCGTCTCGTCTCTCTCTAGCTCTCCTACTCCCTCTCTATCACCATGTCCCCTCAGCATTCCCGGTATCATTGATGTTTAGCGGTAGACAAAAATGCTGGAGAAACTCAGCTGGTGAGGCATTCGCCTGGCCCGCTGAGTTCCTCCAGCACTCTGTGTTTTTTGTTTGGCTCTGAAGTTGAAGGTGGCTCAGCGGGACGGGCAGCGGCTCTGGGGAGAGGGTTGTGTTTCTGGTCGAGACCCTTCTTCAGACAATCACAAGTACTCTCACCGACGCGAGTTCAGTTCGGTCTGAAGAAGGGTCTTCTCTCCAGAGTCGCTGCGCTGCCTGTCTGCTGAGTTACTCCAGCTTTATGTCTATCTTCAATTTCAGAGAAATACAATTTCTCACGGGGGGCTTATAACGTCTCTAAACCCCTCTGGGACCCTCTGAACACCTCTAAACCCCCTCTAGCCCCCCTATTTCCCTCTATTCCCCTCTAAACAATTGTAAACACACCTGAACCCATCTGAAGCCCTCTAAACATCTCTAAACCGTTTAAACCCCCTAAGGCCGGCCATGCACGCACACACACAGACGCATACACACAAACACACACACTCAGTCACACAGACGCATACACACAAACACACACACTCAGTCACACAGACACAGAGACACAATCGCATACACTCATAAACACACACACACACACACACACACACATTCAATCTTTCAAAGTGCCGCTCATTTTATTAGATGTGTGACACTTTCATATAGTTTTTCAAAATTTTAGTATATCAAGCATTTAATGTTTTTTTTGGTTAAAGTCGAGCATACTACACGAAATATAAACATACATAAATTTTTACTTTTCTAGAGTAGGGGCCCCGCCATCAATTTTCTAATTGGGCCCCGCAATTCCTAGCACCGGCCCTGTCTGTGTCTCCCACATACACAGTAAAACATGTCTCCAAATGAGCCAATTCAACCAAGGGAGGATATTTATAGTGTGTGAAAACAAAAGTTACATCATTTGTGTCACGTGTAGTTCACGATGTTCATTCAAGATTTAACGCGAAAGCTCGGGAGACGGACGAGTCACTCGCACAAATAACAGAAATGCCGAGTACCGTGGGAACTCTTTATCTACCCCCCGTTATATCGTGCGAGACTCGTGCTGGACCACAACCACTTCACTCTGGTGACATCTTGCGTCAACTCGCCCCGTGAAAAAGCCCCATAAAACTCTCTTGAATCTACTCACGCAGTTGAGCGCGGCCTCTCCTCTGAGTGGGACTTCCGCAGTGAGCGGGACTTCCGGAATGAGAGCCACATTCAGTTCAAGTGGCACAGTACAGACCAACCGTTCAATTCAGCTAGAGCGGCACAGTGCAGACCAACCCTTCAATTCAGTTCAAGCAGCACAGTGCAGACCAACCATTCAGTTCAGTTCAAGCAGCACAGTGCAGACGCACAGTTCAGTTCACTCACGGCGTAGACTCACGGTTCTGGTCTCAACTCTCACTCATGGCCTTCCGGTGTGACTGACTCACGTCCGGCGAAAAAATCATAGCGATATAGGGTGGCGTTTTTTTTTAAATTGGCTGGCTGGCTGGCTGGCTGGCTGGCTGGCTGGCTGGCTGGCTGGCTGGCTGGCTGGCTGGCTGGCTGGCTGGCTGGCTGGCTGGCTGGCTGGCTGGCTGGCTGGCTGGCTGGCTGGCTGGCTGGCTGGCTGGCTGGCTGGCTGGCTGGCTGGCTGGCTGGCTGGCTGGCTGGCTGGCTGGCTGGCTGGCTGGCTGGCTGGCTGGCTGGCTGGCTGGCTGGCTGGCTGGCTGGCTGGCTGGCTGGCTGGCTGGCTGGCTGGCTGGCTGGCTGGCTGGCTGGCTGGCTGGCTGGCTGGCTGGCTGGCTGGCTGGCTGGCTGGCTGGCTGGCTGGCTGGCTGGCTGGCTGGCTGGCTGGCTGGCTGGCTGCTGGCTGGCTGGCTGGCTGGCTGGCTGGCTGGCTGGCTGGCTGGCTGGCTGGCTGGCTGGCTGGCTGGCTGGCTGGCTGGCTGGCTGGCTGGCTGGCTGGCTGGCTGGCTGGCTGGCTGGCTGGCTGGCTGGCTGGCTGGCTGGCTGGCTGGCTGGCTGGCTGGCTGGCTGGCTGGCTGGCTGGCTGGCTGGCTGGCTGGCTGGCTGGCTGGCTGGCTGGCTGGCTGGCTGGCTGGCTGGCTGGCTGGCTGGCTGGCTGGCTGGCTGGCTGGCTGGCTGGCTGGCTGGCTGGCTGGCTGGCTGGCTGGCTGGCTGGCTGGCTGGCTGGCTGGCTGGCTGGCTGGCTGGCTGGCTGGCTGGCTGGCTGGCTGGCTGGCTGGCTGGCTGGCTGGCTGGCTGGCTGGCTGGCTGGCTGGCTGGCTGGCTGGCTGGCTGGCTGGCTGGCTGGCTGGCTGGCTGGCTGGCTGGCTGGCTGGCTGGCTGGCTGGCTGGCTGGCTGGCTGGCTGGCTGGCTGGCTGGCACCAAACTATACATTTACCCCAACATATTCACAACGTTCTGGAGGAACTAAGCAGGTTTCAGTAACTCAGTAACACTATTGTGAAGACGGTTCCTGACCCAAAACATCACCTATCCATGCGCCCCAGAGATGCTGCCTGACCCGCTGAATTACTCCAACACTTCCTGTCTTTTATTGTAAACAAGCATTTGCACTTCCTTGTGTCACCATCTTTCTGACACTTGGTACTGAAAACAAACAAATTTGTTTTGAAATGGATCAACTGGATAGTGACGTTTTCTAGCTGAGGGTGATAGGATGGTTAGAACAATACAATACAATACAATACAATACAATTCAATTTATTGTCATTTGGACCCCTTGAGGTCCAAACGAAATGTCGTTTCTGCAGCCATACATTACAAAACAAAAAGACCCGAGACACAACACAGTTTACACAAACATCCATCACATCGTTGTGATGGAAGGCAAAAAAAAACATATCTCCACTGCACCCTTCCCCCCGATGTCAGAGTCAAGGTCAAAGCCCCCGGCTGGCGACGGCGATTGTCCCGCGGCAATTAAAGCCACGCCGGGGGATGCAAGGTCGTGCACCGGGTCTTGGTGTTAGAGCCCCCGGCGTGCACTCGCAAAGTCCCGCGGCCATTCCAAGCCGCGCGGGGCGATGGTGTATGGCCCCACTCAGGTGCTCTTCAACCCCGCAACTCGGGCGGGAGAAGTCGCCGTTGCGGAAGCCCCGAAAAGCGGTCTCCCAGCAGGGACCCGCGGGCTCCCGGTGCCGCCGTCCGCCAAACCCGCAGTTGCGGCCTCCGAAACTCCGGAGGTCGGGTGGCAGCAGTGCTCCACCACAGCTCCACCCGCTCTGGACTCGACCAGCCCCGTGACGGTGAGTAGTCAGCAGCTCCGCAGCTGGAACCCCAGGTCGTTCCTGTTGGAGGCCGCTCCACGTTGCAGCCCCAACGACAACGGAGACCCGACAAAGAAAAGGTCGGGTCTCCCGTGCAGGGGAAAGATTTTAAAGTTACCCCCCCCCCCCCCCCCCCCCCCCCCCCCCCCCACACACACATACCCCAACAAAAAAAAATAACAAAAACTACATAAAAACAAGACAAAAAATAATAAAACACAGACGGACTGCAGAGGCCGCTGCTGACGAGAGTCGCGCCGCCCACCGAACCAAGGGTTTGCTGTGTTTCCAGCTCAATTGTATATTAATGCAGAATCAGATGCTGCCTGACCCGTCGAGTAACTCCAGCACTTTGACATTTTTGGCAGTCCGCAGTTCCTTGTTTCTACTATTAGTTTAGTTTAGAGATACAGCGTAAAAACAGGCCCATCTGCCCACCGAGTCTGCACTGACCAGCGATCCCCGCATATTTACACTATCCTACACACACCGGTGACAATTTTACAAAGCCAATTAGCCTACAAACCTGCACGTCTTTGGAATGTCAAGTCAAGTTTATTTGTCACATACACATACGAGATGTGCTGTGAAATGAAAAGTGGCAATGCTCGCGGATTGTGCAAAAAACAAAACAAAAAATACAAACTACAAAACAGAATAGAACAGAATCACTAATTACATATTTGTGAGAAAAAAACAGCAATTTTAAAAAGACACCACACAACAGTACAGTAAGTTAGTCCCTGGTGAGATAAGAATTTACAGTCCTAATGGCCTCTGGGAAGAAACTCCTTCTCATCCTCTCTGTTTTCACAGCATGACAGCAGAGGCGTTTGCCTGACCATAGCAGCTGGAACAGTCTATTGCTGTGGTGGAAGGGGTCCCCCATAATGTTGCTGGCTCTGGATCTGCACCTTCTGGTGTATAGTTCCTGCAAAAGGGCGAGTGTAGTTCCCATAGTGCGTTCGGCTGAACGCACTACTCTCTGCAGAGCCTTCTTGTCCTGGGCAGAGCAGTTCCCAAACCAGATTGTGATGTTTCCGGACAAGATGCTTTCTACAGCCGCTGAGTAGAAGCACTGGAGGATCCTCAGAGAGACTCTGAATTTCCTCAGCTGCTGAGGTGGTAAAGGCGCTGCCTTGTCTTTCTCACCAGTGCTGCAGCGTGTGCTGTCCATGTCAGATCCTCTGAGATGTGGATTCCCAGATATTTAAAGCAGCTCACCCTATCCACAGTATCCCCATTTATCTTCTGTGGCGTGTACGTTCTCGGATGTTGTGCCCTCCTAAAGTCCACGATCAGCTCCTTAGTTTTTTTAACATTCAAGAGGAGGCTGTTGTCCTGACACCAGAGTGCCAGATTAGCCACCTCTTCCTGGTAGGCCTTCTCATTATTTTTGGTGTGGGCGGAAACCGGAGCACCTGGAGAAAACTCACACAGTCATGGGGAGAATTTACAAACTCTGTACAGACAGCGCCTAAAGATTGGATCAAACTCGGGTCTCCGGCTGTGTAAGGCAGCAACTCTACCAATACGCCACTGTGCTGCCCCCTGTAACCATTTAACCATGAAGGTCAGTTGGCCAAGTTACTATCGCTGTGGGACTAGAATGCCTCTCTGAGCACCTTCACTTCCAATGTGCAGGAACTAGGAGAGATTCAACAGTTACACTCTGATTCATATCTCGGTGAGACTGCTCTCCTTTGATCTGAGCTTTCGGGAGGTTTGGCTGGCTGGCTATCAGGGGATGCTGGCTGATTCATTACCTTCTTTACATCATATTTAATGGGGGACTTGGCAGCAAGCAGGCAGTCTGTACTTGATGTTGATTTACAATGTAATTGGAGATGATGTAGAGTCTTTGGATCCGACTTGCTTATGTTTGCTTGCAAAGTCTCTGTGAATTCTGCAAATGCAGCTGATGCCATTTCTGCCGTCTCCATTTCCTGAACACGTGTGTCCTCTGGTGTTTCGCTTGAGCTTTGTCCCACCAAGTGTTCAAACACGGCCTCACTTTTCACCATCACCATCACTTGGGTGTTATTGTGCCAGATTCTACAGCACATCAGCGGCACATTGCCCAACTTTAACTAACCTCTTATCCCCAAAGGGACTTTGAAGCTCAGGCTCTGAGGTATTTAATGAATACTTTCAGATTTAATTTATTTTCCAATGACAACAACAACTTACATATTATATAATATTTAATGTGGCAAGATGTCCAAGACGTGCTTCAAATAATGTTGGAATCTAGTGTTTTTAAAGCAGAAATTAACAGATTTTTGATTGGGAAAGGAGGTTATGGGGAGAAGGCCATCATAGAAACATAAACATAGAAAATAGGTGCAGGAGGAGGGCATTCGGCCCTTTGAGCCAGCACCGCCATTCATTGTGATCATGGCTGATCGTCCCCAATCAATAACCCATGCCTGCCTTCTCCCTATATCCCTTGATTCCACTAGCCCCTAGAACTCTATCTAACTCTCTCTTAAACCCATCCAGTGGTTTGGCCTTCACTACCCTCTGTGGCAGGGAATTCCATAAATTCACAACTCTGGGTGAAAATGTTTCTTCTCACCTCAGTCTTAAATGGCCTCCCCTTTATTCTAAGACTGCGGCCCCTGGTTCTGGACTTGCCCAACATTGGGAACATCTTTCCTGCATCTAGCTTGTCCAGTCCTTTTATAATTTTATATGTTTCTATAAGATATCCCCTCATCCTTCTAAACACCAATGAATACAAGCGTAGTCTTCAATCTTTCCTCATATGACAGTCCCGCCATCCTAGGGATCAATCTCGTGAACCTACGCTGCACTGCCTGATGATGGAGTAGACATGATGGGCCAAATGGCCAAAATCTGCTCCTATAACATGAACTTATGAAGTTATGACATGAGCCCACATTTTATAGCAGAGGACCAAAAACTTCCTGTGGTTTAGGAATGGAGAGTGGGTTTAGGAAAGGAGAGTGGGTTTAGGAAAGGAGAGTGGGTTTCAAACACGGCTTTTGCTGGGAATTCCCAAGCCCAGAGGCAGAGTCAGCTAAAGCCACATTGTCAGTGGTAGAGCAATTACATTTGGGATCTTCATGATGCCACATTTTACATTTGTAATTACAACCTGGGGAGAAGGCAGGCACGGGTTATTGATTGGGGACGATCAGCCATGATCACAATGAATGGCGGTGCTGGCTCGAAGGGGCCGAATGGCCTCCTCCTGCACCTATTTTCTATGTTTCTAATAGCTACAGTGAAATGGAGCGGCACAGTGGTAGAGTTGCTGCGTTACAGCGTCTGACCCGGTTTCAATCCTGACCAGAGGTACTGTCTGTACGGAGTTTGTACATTCTCCCTGTGATTGTTTGGGTTTTCACCAGGTGCTACGATTTCCTCCCACACTCCAAAGACGTACAGGTTTGTAGGTTAACTGTGGAAATGTAAATTGTCCCTAATGTGTAGGATTGTGCTAGTGTATGGGGTGACCAATGATCGGAGTGGACTCGGTGGGCCTGTTTCCATGCTGTATCTCTAAAGTCGAAAGAAATACTCAGGTGAAATCCAAAGAGGAACTGCAAATGTTTGAATCTTGAGCAAAACACAGAGCTGGAGGAACTCAGCGAGTCAGGCAGCATCTGTGGAGAGAGTGGGGAGATGGCATTTCCGGTGGGACCCCTTTGGTGAATCTCTTGGTACATTTTGTGTGCTTTTGTATTCTACCCTGCTTTCCACAGTACTTTATTTGAGTTGCATCCTGTGATTTCTATGCATAGAAACATGGAAAATAGGTGCAGGAGTAGGTCATTTGTCCCTTCGAGCCTGCAGCACCATTCACTATGATTATGGCTAATCATCCAAAACCAGTACCCCGTTCTGGATTTTTCCCCATATCCTTTGATTCCCTGAGAGCTAAATCTAACTCTCCCTTGAAAACGATGCAGTTGTTGTTTACATTATCCACATGCACGGCAGCCTTGGTTTGTACATATTGACAGCAAAATTTCAATGCATATTTACAATTTTTCCCAGTAGTCCTATTTACTTTATAGTCTTTCTGATTTCATGGGGAGAATGAAAATCAAAGGATGAAAATGTTTACATTTCCAGACCACTGTCGATGCGTAATCGATAAGTTACACTATGTTTGAGTTTGACGAGATGTGTATAAGGAAATAGGCATCAGAGTTTCAGGTGAATATAAGTCAGTGGAAGATTGGAGATGTGTTGGTGTGGCCAGGAATATGTGTATCAAAGACATGTATGTAGGGGCCAACAGACACTGATAAGTGATTACAGATGCAGGAATCTGGTGCAAAAAGTAAACTGCATCTGTGGCGACAGAGGGATAGTCCTGGTGGAAGGTCTCGACCCAAACCGTCATTTATCAGATACTGCTTACCCTGCTGATGTTCCCTGATGCCTTGCTGTTTTTTGCTCCAGAAATGGCAATGTTACTGGGGTAGAGGCAAGTCCTCTTGTCACCACCTCATCGTTAGATGGGGCACTCTCACTGCCTTCTGGCTCAATACTGAAATCAGTAGTTTCAGTTCTTCATCACATCTCCAGTTTTTAACTGCTTTAGATACAGCGCGGAAACAGGCCCTTCGGCCCAGCCAGTCCGCGCCTACCAACAATCACCTGTACACTAGTTCTATCCTACACACTAGGGACAATTTACAGATGCCAATTAACCCAGAATCTGCACATCTTGAGAATATAGAAAAACAGTGGTACCTGGAGAAAACTCATGCGGTCACAGGGAGAATATACAAACTTTGTACAGACAGCACCTGTAATCAGGATTGAACCCGGGTCTCTGACACTGTGAGGCGACAACTCCAGTGCTGCACCACTGTGCGGTTGGTGCTAATGGATTTGTTAATTGTATTTCCATCTCCTCTACACCAACATTGTGCCTCTTTCCTTGTCTATTCCCATGTCCTTCTAAGTTTCATCATTATTGTATTTGTCGTTTCATGTCTCCTTCCACCCAATCACACACCAAACAGTTTGTACATTGACCCCTGCACAACTCTGCATTTGGTTAAAAACTTTCCAAAATGTTTTCCAGTTCTGATCTAAGATCATTAATCTGAAATATTAACTTGTTTCTCTCTGCCTGTTGGTTTGGTCTGACTGCATTTTGTGTTGCACTCTCGACTCATGGATTCTAGGATGACATTTGATATCAGAGAAGGCTTGTTAAGGACTCTGTGCATTAAGAAGAACGTGTCAGTAAGCATATGCAATTGGCTGTGTGACAGGAAGCAGAGGATGCACTTCTGGGAGGTAGAACTCCCCTTGATCAGTATCAGTTCCATTCCTCTTTCAAAAGTTCCTTTTCCTGAGTCAGAATTGTTATGATAACAAATGCAAACCTAGTGCTAATTCATATTTTCTTATAAATATGCCAAACTGTGCCATGGTGGATCACATTAAAATTAGTTCAGATGACAATACATATATTAAAAGCAATAAGGATAATTTCCCACCCATTCTGCTCTCTTTGTCTTTGATTTCTGATACTGATTCCAATGAAGCCCAATGCATTAAGCAGCAACTATGTCTTCTGACTGCCAAAATTACAGCTGTAAAGTTTTAACATTGAACAATTTCAGATATTCAGCCATTCCAGTTTGTTAAAGAACTACAGATCCCAGTTTACTAAAGTGTTGGAGTAGCTCAATGGGTCCGGCAGCATCTCAAAAGAACATGGAGCTTTCAAGAAGGGTCCCAACCTAAAAACATTGCCTGTCCATGTGTTCCTGAGATGCTGCCTGACCCAATGAGCTACTCCAGCACTGTCTTCCTCAGCAACCTATAACTTTAACTTTTATTTCAAAGTGCGAGTTCCTGTATGGATTCCCAGTTTTACTCTCTCCACGGATGCTGCCTGCTCTTCTGAATATTTTTGAAGTGTTCGATTTTATTTCAGATTTGCAGAACCTGCCATATGTCGTCTTGCACTGATCCACTGCTTTTCCTCCACTCCCCTGTGCCCTTACTTATCTCCTGATACTTACCTCTCCAGCCAGATCAGCTGTGATTAGCAAGCTCTTACAGCTCTCAGGTGGCTCGATTGTTCAGTTTCTCCCCTGTGCCAGAGACATGGTTCGATCCTGACGGGTGCTCTGTATGTGGAGTTTGCATGTTCACCCTGTGATTGCATGGGTTTCCTTCGGGTGCTCCGGTTTCCTCTCATATTCCAAAGACGTGCAGGTTTGTAGGTTAATTGCCCCCAGTATGCAGGGAGCGGATGCAAAAGTGGGATCATATAGAACTAGTGTATAGATGGTTGGTTAGAGTGGATCGGTGAGTCGAAGAGCCTGTTTCCATGCTGTATCTCTAAAATTTAAAAATATTATTAAAAACAGAGTTCCTTCACCCTCTTCCCACCTTCGATTTAAAACAGCATCTGCAATTCTTTCTTACACAATGGGACTTTCAAAACAGTCCCCACTAAATTTGGACAAACCTGGCGCGAGAAGTGGGATAGTAGTCAGATATCAAAAGAAAATAGAACTACTAGCATTGGAAATGAAGAGAGATGGCTCAGATTTAATTGTCGCTCTTCAATGTTTCAGAGATGACACAATTCCAACATTTTACGATTTTATTTCAAAGTGCGAATTCCTGTATGGATTCCCAGCAAACCGAGACCTGGAGAGTGTTAGAGTCAGATTTGGTAGCAGGCTCCTTTGTTGCCTTGTAAAGAACTATGAAGTGACTGGAAAATAAGGTAGAATGGCACAACTATAATGACAATGTCAACATTTCGCAAGTTGGCTAAATTTACGATGACAGGTAGCTTTGATCCTCCACTTAATGAAAACTTTGCTTTTAAAAGCAACCTGACTTCAATAATGGACTGGAGGTAAATCTGCAAAAGGCTTTGAAACACATACAGAAACAGAACCACTGCTTGTGTGCATACAACCCCATAAAAACGAGAGGCAGTACAGGCAGTGAGCAAAGGTCAAACAATCTCCATAACTCGGTTCCTTTAGGGTCAATATTGAATCTCCTGCTCTCTGCTTTTTACATTTTTAACTACTTTCCTCTAATCAATGCCACCTTGCTCTCAACTTCACAACCACAACCTCAACAAAAACAATTTGAGCACATTTTGCAGTCTTCAAAGACTCAGTTCCAATAAACACGTTATTTTTAGATACTATGAAAGCTGATGAAGGGTAAGATTTTGCAGATTAACGGCTTGTCCTTCCATTACATTTATTTGAGGTACATTAAATTATACTGGAGTTGCGGGGTTCATAAAAGGAGCAGAGATCGTGCTCCCTGCTGCCTCTGGTGGTCAGCTGAGGATATCCCGTTCATGGACATACACAGAACTGCAGTTGTTGGTCTACACACAAAAATACACAAAGTGCTGTAGTAGCTCAGCGGGTCAGGCAGCATCACTGGAGAACATGGACAGATGATGTTTTGGATCAGGACTCTTCTTCAGGCAACTGTAAGGGTCCTGACACAAACATCGCCTATCCATGTTCTCCAGAGATGCTGCCAGGCCTGAGTTACTCCAGAACTTTATGTACTTTCATCCTGTTCTTACATTTACTTTCTGCTTCATACTGGTTAAAATTCAACCTCTGCAGACGTCAAAGAGCCGCCATGAGGTGCAGAGTTAAGACCCCCAGCCTCACCATTGAAAAGCCAAGGTGTGTAGGACTGTTTTAACTTACAATTGACATTATGTATATGTGCATGTCAAGGCAACACCTGACGTGTTATATAATAAATCCTGAGGAATGTTCTGCTTCAGTCTCACAGACACAGTAATCTGTACAATGTCAATAATGTGTCTGCAGTCAGTCACACTCATTCGCCAGCTACTCCTATAAACATTCCTGCTGCTTGATGTGGGCCAAAGGCTCTGTGTCCATGCTGTTTGGATCTACAACCTGAATGACAGTATCCCCTGTTACTCCATCACTGTATAATATTATTCATACCCTGACTTAGTTTAATTAAGCATGGTAACTGGCCCGTGTAGGAAGGAACTGCAGATGCTGGTTTAAACTGAAGATAAACACAAAATGCTTGAGTAACTCAGCGGGGCAGGCAGCATCTTTGGAGAGAAGGAATGGGTGACGTTTCGGGTCGAGACCGAAAGAAGAAGGGTCTTGACCCAATATGTCACTCATTCCTTCTCTCCAGAGATGCTGCCTGTCCTGCGGAGTTACTCCAGCATTTTGTGTCTATCTATGGAAACTGGCCCTTCAGCTCAACAAGTCCATGACAATCATTGATCACCCGTTCACACTCCTTCTATGTTATCTCCCTTTCTCATCCACTGCTTACACACTAAGGGCAATTTAAAGAGGGCCAAATAACCAACAAACCCGCATGTCTTTGGTTTGTAGGAGGAAACCGGAGCACGTCAAGGAAATAATTGGGAGAACGTGGAAATTCCGCACAGACAGCACCCGAGGTCAGGATTGAACCCAGGTCTCTGGTGCTGTGTGGAAACAACTCTACCAACTGAGTTGGATGATCAGCCATGATCATATTGAATGGCGGTGCAGGCTCGAAGGGCCGAATGGCCTACTCCTGCACCTATTTTCTATGTTTCTATGTTTCTATGCCATATAATGCATAATATCTACAAACATTCTGCTATTAAAACTAGGGTATGATACATATATAAGCATACATAACATATACTGACATGCATAGTGTGGCATAATTCCGTCACATATGACTTCCTTTAAAAATCGTGATATGGAAGAAATCTGATCCTGAGTATTTATCTTTCTTCAGCATTATAATTTTCTTCTTCATTTTTACTCCTCACGGAAAAATATTTGTGATCTCCCTCCAACAGGGGGCGCTGACCTGTGCGCGGCTGCCCAGCCTGCAGCTGTCTGTCTTTTCATCTTTTTTTTATTTTTAGTTAGTTAAAGTGTTTTTGTTTCTGGAGTTCTAGACTTTTTTATGTGGGGGGTGGGGGGGGGGGGAAGGGGGAAACTACCTTTCAGGGTCCCTACCTGGTCGGAGAGGCGGCTTTTCTCCGGGCTGCAGTTTCGACCCGTCCTCGCGGCCTACCAGCGGGCCTGGAGCGGCGTTTCCTGTCGGGCACTGCCCAGAACCACGGCTTCGGCGGCGGCACAGCGCTGGAGCGCTATCGTGGAGCGGGCGATGCCTTGCCTGGGTCGCCGCGCTGGAGCTCCGGTGAGCTGAAGACCGCCGAGTAAAACATCGCGGAGCTGCGGGTTTGAGGAGCGGCCAGCTGCGGGCGGCGGCGCTGACTTTACACCGGGAGCCTGGGATCTCTAGATGAGATCGCCAGTTGTGGAGCTCCAACCGGCGCGGCCTTGTTGGCTTCGGAAGCCGCGGCCTCCAGTACGGAAGCGGCCGTTCCAGGGTTCCCAAGCCACTGCGAGGATTCTCCCGACGCCGGAGCAACATCACCCGGCGAGAACGGCCAGGAACATCGGGCCTCCGTAGAGGCAACTGTGGAGGCCTCAATGGGCCCGACTATGGGTGAATTGGGGTTGGGGACTGGACATTATGCCTTCCCTCATGGTGGGAGCCATTGTGGGGGGATGTTCTTTATGTTTAAAACTCTTATTAATGTTATGTCTGTATTCCTTCTTCATGTGCTGCATTGGCAAGAAGCATCTCACTACACCTAGGTGTATGTGACTAATAAATAATCTTTGAACCTCTTTGATCTTTGAACCTCCCTGCTTTTAAGACTAGAGAGAGCCTAGAATTCTCTTCAAACGAAAGGCATAGGTTTACGGCTAGTGGGGAGAAATAGAGGCAACTTTTTCACGTGAAGGGTGGTAGTTATCTGGAACGAGCAGAGGTGGCGATAGAGGAAGGAACAATTACAAAGGCATTTGGACTTAGATGTGAAAGTTGTCAAGGGGCACAGGCCTTAGGCAGGCAAATGTGGTTCGCACAGAGCGGCATCACAGTTGGCATGGACAAGATTGGCCAGAATAACAATTTCATAAGTAATAGGAGCAGAATTAGGCCATTTGGCCCATCAAGTCTACACAACCTTTCAATCATGGCTGATCTATCTTTCCCTCTCAACCCCATTCTCCTGCTTTCTTCCCCATAACCCCTGACACCAGTACTAATCAACAATCTGTCCATTTCCGTGCCGTGTGATTCTATGATTCCAAATTTTTCAACTATAACTTTGAACCTTTCACCTGGATTAAGAACTCATTGATTTCATTACCTTTCCACTAACTTCCAACCTGCCCTCAAATTCACCTGGATTACCTGCTATGCTTTATCCTGCCACCCCTCTCTCCTCCCCCTCCCCCCCCCCCCCCCCCCCCATTAGTCTGAAGAAGGATCCCAACCCTAAAGATAACCTATCCTTCCCATTCCAATACTTTGTTTCCTTCACCATGAGTCTTTATTTCCCACAGTAACCATACATGGGGCCACCTGATTAAATGCTTGCTGGTATTCTGTTCATATTTCTTTCATTTCATGTTGCCCTTTACTTCTTTCATCAACGATGACGGTTTCTTGGCAAGAAACGCTCGAACCACTTCAGGGCAGCCATCAGTTCCACGTCACATTAAACAGCGTTAAGAGCACCTCCCTCTGATCTAATTTCACATTACCGTCAGATTTGTCCAGTGACCACGGGCCATGGTGTCATAGCGAGGAAGATGCCTGGATCACATCAGGCTGTTTTTCAGTGACCTCAACCACAATGTGACTGGTATTAGTTAAACGTTCCTACCTCATTAGAATAAATCTGCTCAGTAATGCATTGCAAAATATTGCCTGCCCTCTTGTGGCCCACGGTTTTATTGTTGCAGAAAATTATGTAGATACTCCAAAAATCCACCACTTTTTAGTCTGCTCATTCCAATATGAATGGTAAAATTCCTCATTAAACCAACTAGCCTTCATAACAGTGGAAACAAGGTGCCGGTTTACAAAAAAAAAAAAAAAGACACAAGGTGCTGGAGTAACCTAACGGGTCAGGCAGCATCACTGGAGAGTGAGGGCCTCTGGAGAACATGGATAAGCGACGTTTCAATTCAGGACCCTTCTTCAGACGGATTCCGGCCCAAAAATCACCTATCCATGTTCTCCAGAGATGCTGCCTGACCCGCTGAGTTGCCTCTGTACTTTGCGCCTTTTATTAGCCTTCTTAACACATATTACTATTTTCTGGATTTATACATTCTACTATTTCACTGAAGTGCCGAGGAATTTTAATGACTGTCACAGGTTAAATCCTAAAATCCATTTCTTATTTCCGAAGTCTGGTGCTAACACTTTTAAGTCCTCTCTCATGAAGAGATTTAACTCCAAACTTTATAGAATCAAAGAGAATTTACAACACTTAAGTGGACTATTAACCACTAAGTAGGCTAAGCTAGAAAGAGTGCAGAGAAGATTTACGAGGATGTTGGTAAGAATCAAGGGCCTGAGCTATAGGTAGAAGTTGGGCAGGCTGGGACGTTATTCCATGGAACACAGGAGGCTGAGGAGAAGGAACTGCAGATGCTGCTTTTTATGGATGGTTGGAGGGAGGGAGGAAGTAACTGAGGGTAGAGGAAAGGGAGGGAGAGGTGAGGGAGGGATTGGGGGAAGGGAGAAGGAGTGGGGAAAGATCCCAGGGAGGTGAGGACGGAGAGTGGGGGGATTGAGGGAGAGAAGGGGGATTGAGGGAAAGAAGGGGGAATGTGGGGAATAGAGGGAGGATGGCAGTGGGGGAGGTCAGGGGGGATAGTGGGGGGATAGGGGAAGGTGAGGAGTGGGGGAATAGAGGGAATAGTGGGTAGGGAGGGGAGAGGAGTTATGGAGGGAGGGAGGGAGAGAGTGATTGACGGTAGAAGAAAGGAGAGGGATGGAAGGATTGGAGGAGGGGAGGGGGAGGAGGAATGGGCAAAGAGGAGGGGAAAGAAGAGAAGAGGGAGGGTGAAGAGAAGGGGGAGGGGGTTCTCGGGGATGACGGGAAATGAGCCGTGCCTGCGCAGTTGGGGGCTATGCGTGAGTGGTGCAATATTGCGTTGGGGGAACGGGTTGCATTGGGGGACTAGCCCCGTGTGACAGGGACCCAACGTGTCCCACAGTCTAGTATTATACTAAAACTCTTCCCTTTGTTCTTAACATTCTAAATGACTGTGTTGGCTTTCTCGTAATCTCCTTAATTTGTAACTTCTTCCAAACGCTAGGCCACAGCCTTCCCATTTTCACACATGCTACTCACATTTATGCAGCCGACCGGATAAATATCTTCCCGTCGCATTTCAACCTATATTTCTGAAGTTACTAATCTTTTAAAAACAGCTTCAAAATATTAAAGTTTTCAAAGTTCTAATTTCGAAGAAGAAAAAATCCGACTGATGTCTCAATTGACTTGCAAGGCATGACGGGATATTTCACGTGGGATGGGACCGTGAGCAGCGCCGAAAACAAAAGCTGCCGGTGTAACCAAGGACGAGCCAGGGTCAGGGACGAGCCCGGAGGTGGTCGGGGCCTGAACTGGAGACCATGTGGCGGCGGAGCTGATGGCAGCCAGGGCCGGGTTCAGTACGAGAACCAGGCTGAGTTCCAGGCCCTGGCGTTGCTCTACAACCTGGGTAGCTGCTGCGGCAGGGAATGGGAGAGGAGGATGAGGGAAATGAGGAGAGAGATGGGGTGGGGACTGTACCACCCCCCCCCCCCATCTGCCCCTCTCCCTTCTCCCCTCCCTCTCTTCCCCCTCCCTCTCTGCACCCCTCCCTCTCTACCCCCCTCCCTCTCTACCCCCCTTCCTCTCTGCCCCCCCCCTCTCGCCTCCCATACCTCTCTGCCCCCCTCCCTCTCTGCCCACTTCCCTCTCTGCCCACCCCCCCCCTACCACCCCTACCTGCCCTGCCCCTCTACCACTCTGCCCCCTCCCTCTCTAACCCCCCTCCTCACTCTCTGCCCCCCCCTCCCTTTGTGCCCCTCCACTCTTTCCCCCTCCATCTCTGCCACCCCTCTCTCTGCCCCCCTCTCTCTGGCCCCCCCCCCTCTGCCCACCACCCCTCTCTACCCCCTCCCTCCCTGCCCCCTCCCACTCTTCCCCCTCCATCTCTGCCACCCCTCTCTCTGCCCCCCTCTCTCTGCCCCCCCCTCTCTGCTGCCCTCTCCCTCCCTGCCCCCCTCCCACTCTTCCCCCTCCATCTCTGCCACCCCTCTCTCTGCCCCCCCCCCTCTCTGCCCCCCTCTCTCTGCTGCCCCTCCTCCTTGCCCCCCCTCCCACTCTTCCCCTCCCTCCCTGCCCCCACCCTCCCTGCCCCCTTCCCACTCTTCCCCCTCCCTCTCTGACCCCTTCCTCTCCGCCCCCCTCCCTTTCTGCCCTCCATCCCTCTCGGACCCCTCCCTCCCTGCCCCCCTCCCACTCTTCCCCCTCCCTCTCTGCCAACCTCCTCCCTCTCTGCCCCATCCCTGTCTGTGCCCCAACTACCTTTCTGCCCCCTCTATCTCTGCCCCTCTTACCTCTCTACCCCCACCCTCCCTGTCTGCCCCCCATCTCTGCCCCTGCCCTCCCTCTCTGCCCTGCCCCTCCCTCTCTGCCCCTCCTCTCTGCACCCCATCCCTCTCTGCCAACCCCTCCCTCTCTGCCCCCCTCCCTCTCTGCCAACCCCTCCCTCTCTGCCCCCCCTCCCTCTCTGCCCACCCTACCTATCTGCCCCCTCCTTCTCCGCCTCCCATCCCTCTGCCAAATCCCCTCCCTCTCTGCCAACCCCCTCTCTCTCTGCCCCCACGCTCCCTCTCTTCTCCCATTCCTCTCTGCCCCATCCCTCTCCCCCCCCCCTCTCTCTGCCCCCCCCCCTCTCTGCCCCCCCCCCCTCTCTGCCCCCCCCCCCTCTGCCTCCCCCTCTCTCTCTGCCCCACGCTCTCTGCCACCCCTCCCTCTCTGGCCCCTCCCTCCCTGCCCTCTCCCTCTCTGCCGCCCCTCCCTCTCCGCCCCCCTCCCTTTCTGCCCTCCATCCCTCTCTGACCCCTCCCTCTCTGCTGCCCTCACTCTCCACCCCCTTCCCTATGTGTCCCCCTCCCTTTCTGCCCCCCCCTCCTTCTCTGCCGCCCCTCCCTCTCCGCCCCCCTCCCTTTGTGCCCCCCTCCCTCCCTGCCCCCCCCTCCCTCCCTCTCTGCCCTCCTCCCTCTCCGCCGCCCCTCCCTCTCCACCCCCTCCCTCTCTGGCCCCTCCCTCCCTGCCCCCTCCCTCTCTGACCCCCTCCCTCTCCACCCCCTCCCTCTCTGGCCCCTCCCTCCCTGCCCCCTCCCTCTCTGCTCCCCTCCCTCTCCACCCCCTCCCTCTCTGCTCCCCTCCCTCTCTTCCCACCCGCCTCCCCCTCCGCCCCCTCCCTTTCTGCCCCCTCCCTCTCTGCCCCCCCTCTCTCTCCCCCTCTCTCTGCCCCCTCCCTCTCTGCCCCCCCCCCTATCTGCCTCCCCCCTCTCTCTGCTCCACCCTCTCTGCCACCCCTCCATCTCTGGCCCCCTCCCTCTCTGCCCCCTCCCTCTCTGCCCCCCCCCCCCTCTCTGCCCGCCCTCCCTCTCTGCCCCCGCCCCCCCCCCTCTCTGCCCCGCCTTCCCTCTCTGCCCGCCCCTCCCTCTCTGCCCCCCCTCCCTCTCTGCACCACCCCCCCCCCCCCCCCTCTGTAAAGAGCGCAGACTCACACAGGTTGAAACACAAGCATCTTTATTGTTCAGGTCATTAACTACTAAGCAGGTCACCACACGTTCACACTGCTACTCGTACAGGTAGACAGTGTGTAGGATCTTACACTATGAATATTATAATTAGGCGGGGTTATAATTACTAAGCATTCTAATTGGCTAACATGCTGTAGTCAATCTACATCTCTTCTTCTATAAATGAAAAGTAGATAAAGCATTATCACTACGATGAGTAAATAAATAGTTGTGCAAAATGCCACATCTAATAATATTGGTTAAACATAATCGGTTAAACATTGGTTAAACATTGATTAAAGATAGTCGCCATATCTAACATTCAGCTTGTTAACCCGCCCGGTCCTCGTACAGTAAGGAGCTGCCTCATCAACCTTTTCTTCCGAAAAGTTGAGGGTACGTTTGCGTAAGCCCGAGGAGCTCTGTGGTGAGAGCGTAGGGGAAGACCGTCGCGGGGGTATCGGTGAACCGGTTACAAAAGGGGAAGGGGAAGCAGACCGACGCGGGGTGTGTTGGGGAGTAGCAGCAGCAGGTACTGGAATGGCTGGAACAGCGATCACTTTCAAGTTCAATGGAAGCGCGTCAGGACCCTGGAGTGCCGGACATCGTTCCTTCACTGGAAGGAGGTGTTGACGGGTGCGTCTGTAGATGGTACCACCGACATCGACAAGGGAGGAACGTGGTTCCTTTGCGGGGCCATGAATGAACCCCAGTTTGTTGTGTCCTTTGTCTGTCTGCAGTCGGACCACTTGGCCTTGGATCAGTGGCTTATGTGGTTTGCTGGTTTTATCGTAAGCACGTTTCTGCGTGTCTCGATTGGATTGCACATGCTTTTGAACTACAGCAGGGCTGATAACTTTGGGCTTTAAGTGATCCTGTGTTACTGGCAGTGCAGGTCTTCTTCTGCGGGACATCAGGCGCTGGGCTGGAGAGCCTAAAACGTTGTCTCTGGCAATGTTTCTCAAGTTCAACAGGTCCAGGTAGACATCAGTTGTTTAGCGCTTCGAACAGCGCGTTCGGCAAGTCCATTGGACTGGGTATTCTGGGCTGCTGGTGACATGTTGAAAGTTCCACTGTTTGGCAAAGTCTCTGAACTTTTGGCTGGTGAATTGTGTCCCGTTGTCAGTCTGAAGGCGAGCTGGAATGCCATGTATAGAGAAGTACTGCCGGAGTTTCTGGACGACTATTACTGAGGAGATAGTTGGTAGAAAATCAAATTCAAACAACTCGAGTACAAGTCCACTAACACGAGATAGTGTTGCTCGTGCCAGTCAAAGATGTCGGCAGCCAGGGACGTCCATGGTGGAGAGGGTGCAGGTTGGGACAGCAGAGGTTATTTTTGCTGGTGTGGTGCCTGTCTGTTACAGATCGCCCATGATTCTGTTTTGTCCCGAATGTACTTGGTCATTCCGGGCCAATAGATCATTTCTTTAGCGTGCTGTAGGGTGGCTTCAACGCTTGGGTGGCCACCGTAGTCGATCTCCTCATAATAGTCATTTCGCAGAGAGGGGGAATGACCATCTTGTGACCCTTTACTATCACTCCGTCCTGTAGTACAAGTTCGTCACATACCAAAAAGTAGGGTCGCAGTTCAGAAGGAGTGTTGTACTGTTTATTTAGCCACCCGCCTTTGATGATGGAAGTTAGTAGCTGGGAGGTTTTGTCTGCGGCAGTGTGTTCGGCGAGGCGGTGCAGGCAGTCAGTTGGAATAGAAACATAGAAACATAGAAATTAGGTGCAGGAGTAGGCCATTCGGCCCTTCGAGCCTGCACCGCCATTCAATATGATCATGGCTGATCATCCAACTCAGTATCCCGTACCTGCCTTCTCTCCATACCCTCTGATCCCCTTAGCCACAAGGGCCACATCTAACTCCCTCTTAAATATAGCCAATGAACTGGCCTCGACTACCCTCTGTGGCAGGGAGTTCCAGAGAATCACCACTCTCTGTGTGAAAAAAGTTCTTCTCATCTCGGTTTTAAAGGATTTCCCCCTTATCCTTAAGCTGTGACCCCTTGTCCTGGACTTCCCCAACATCGGGAGCAATCTTCCTGCATCTAGCCTGTCCAACCCCTTAAGAATTTTGTAAGTTTCTATAAGATCCCCTCTCAATCTCCTAAATTCTAGAGAGTATAAACCAAGTCTATCCAGTCTTTCTTCATAAGACAGTCCTGACATCCCAGGAATCAGTCTGGTGAACCTTCTCTGCACTCCCTCTATGGCAATAATGTCCTTCCTCAGATTTGGAGACCAAAACTGTATGCAATACTCCAGGTGTGGTCTCACCAAGACCCTGTACAACTGCAGTAGAACCTCCCTGCTCCTATACTCAAATCCTTTTGCTATGAAAGCTAACATACCATTCGCTTTCTTCACTGCCTGCTGCACCTGCATGCCCACTTTCAATGACTGGTGTACCATGACACCCAGGTCTCACTGCATCTCCCCTTTTCCTAGTCGGCCACCATTTAGATAATAGTCTGCTTTCCTGTTTTTGCCACCAAAATGGATAACCTCACATTTATCCACATTATACTGCATCTGCCAAACATTTGCCCACTCACCCAGCCTATCCAAGTCACCTTGCAGTCTCCTAGCATCCTCCTCACAGCTAACACTGCCCCCCAGCTTAGTGTAATCCGCAAACTTGGAGATATTGCCTTCAATTCCCTCATCCAGATCATTAATATATATTGTAAATAGCTGGGGTCCCAGCACTGAGCCTTGCGGTACCCCACTAGTCACTGCCTGCCATTGTGAAAAGGACCCGTTTACTCCTACTCTTTGCTTCCTGTTTGCCAGCCAGTTCTCTATCCACATCAATACTGAACCCCCAATGCCGTGTGCTTTAAGTTTGTAAACTAATCTCTTATGTGGGACCTTGTCGAAAGCCTTCTGGAAGTCCAGATACACCACATCCACTGGTTCTCCCCTATCCACGCTACTAGTTACATCCTCGAAAAATTCTATAAGATTCGTCAGACATGATTTACCTTTTGTAAATCCATGCTGACTTTGTCCAATGATTTCACCACTTTCCAAATGTGCTGCTATCCCATCTTTAATATGAAGGACATTTTCAGAATGGAGAATTAATCTTGTTCAAATGGGTGTTGTTGACTGGTGGTGCGTGGTGCTCGAGATAGAGTGTCTGCGATGTGCATGTCTTTACCCTTTTTGTAGACAATGCGAAAATCGGACCGTTGAAGCTGTATCATCATGCGGTGAAGCCTTGCCGGGGCTGCAATAATCGGCTTGCTCAGAATGGTGACCAGTCTCTACCGTAAACGTTTTGCCGAAAATAAAGTCTTTGAATTTGGAGCAGTCAAAAACTACGGCGAGCAGTTCTTTCTCTATCTGTGCATAGCGCTGTTCGGTATCCGTCAGGGTTCGTGAAGCGTAGGATACCGGCATGACATGGCCGCTGAAGGAAGTCTGCAGGCATGCTGCGCCTAGTCCATACTGGGATGCATCGCAGGTAATTGTGACAGGTAGATTGATATTGAAGTAAGACAGAGTGGGTGCACTTGCGAGCTGTAGTTTTAGAGTCTTGAAAGCTCACTGGTGGTTTGGGTACCAGGACCAGGTGCTGTCCTTGTGGGCGGTGCTGGCTCGAAGGGCCGAATGGCCTCCTCCTGCACCTATTTTCTATGTTTCTATGTTAGTTGACGCAGAGAGGCTGACAATTCGCTGAGATTGGGGATACATTTTCCCAAGTAGTTGACCATGCCTAGAAATCGTTGTAGGCTGGTGACGTCAGTTGGCACAGGCAGCTCGTTGATTGCTGCAGTCTTCAGCGGATCAGGTTTTAGTCCATTACTGGTGCACGTGACCCAGGTAGGTGACATCGGGAACCCTGAACTTGAACTTCAGAGGGTTCGGTTTTCAATTGATATCTCTGGCAGGACCTTACGTAGGTTGGCATCATGTTCGGTCGTATCGCGGACATAAACTAGGGTGTCGTCAACAATTATGGCACAGGGAAATTCTGCAAACAGTTGTTCCATCGCACGCTGGAAAACTTTGCTAGCAGAGTTGATGCCAAAAGGCATTCTTAGGAATCGGTAATGTCCGAACGGGGTGGTGAAAGTTGTTAACGCCGATGAGGCACGGTCTAACGGTATTTGCCAGAAAGAGTTTTTTGCTTCCAAGACTGAGAACCGTTAACGATTTGTGCCGCTACATCTTCGGTGGTCCTCATTAGGTAGTGTTGGCGTTTGATTGCTGTGTTCAAATCTTTAGGATTGATGCAGATGCGTAACTCCTTTTTGTCTTTCTTTGTGGTGACGACCATGGTGGAGACCCAATCAGAGGGTTCGCTGACTTCGGCAAGAACGCCGATAGAAGCCATACGCTTCAGTTCATCGTGTATTTTCTCACACATACCATGTGGGACGCGGTGAGGGGCACGTAAAATTGGATGACTGTATGGTCAACCACAATCTTATATATCGCAGGTAGTTTGCCGAGTTTGTTGTCAAACAAGTCTTTGTAGTTGGATAGCATCTGTTTAGTTGGTTCCTCTGTCAAACAGAGTTTGTGGACAGCACGCCCAAAATTGACCAAACCCAGGTTATGGCACGCGTTGATGCCTAGCAGGGTTTCAGAACTTGGTTGAACGATGTAAAATAGTAAGATTAAACGAGAACTTACCAGTTTGAAGTTTGATCTTTATTTTATGAGGAGTTACGATGAGGGGTTACGTGAAGACCCCGCCAGCACGCGTGCGCGACATTCTTCAAAACAGCGGTGTGGAATCACAGTAATAGTAATTGAAATAAACATAGTAAGATAAGAAGAACTAATATACCAGTTGACCTTTATAATAGAGGGCGGGAGCGGAGGGCACGTAATCCCTCATCGTAACTCCTCATAAAATAAAGATGAAACTTCAAACTGGTAAGTTCTCGTTTAATCTTACTATTTTACTTCGGAGTCACGTGAGTGACTACGTGAAGATTTTATAGCTCTGTTATTTCAAGCCGTGGAACAGTCCATGCTTCACTCACTGCCGAAGTCATTCAAGGGAGGAAGTATGTTATTGTATTCAGACATGCATCCAATTCAGGCAATAACAATTTATTTTAACAAAATAATCCTCCCTAGTGCTAAATATATTGCAGAATTCAAACTTGATTCTGCAATACCGCAGGTTTAGTTATTGGCTTATCATAAAGAATTGGAAGGTCTTTCTCTAGACCATCCTGCTGTTGCCAGGATATGGTCCATAGGCACTTCCTTGTCTCTAGCTGCCGGTGTTGCTGTTGCCCTTGTGGGTAGAAACTTAAGATGTCAGTATCCACCCCAGCAGCTCCCAAGCCTGTCTGAGCCATCTAGCGATGGTTAGTGCTGATACCCGGCCATTAGGCTGTTTATGGCTGCCCATAGTGCTAATTTACTTCCTCTTAAGTTTTAGTAGTTTTAAGGTATAATAGAAGGTGTGTCATTACACATGGTTGGGTGTCAGTTGGGTATATCTGGAATTCCAAATTTTGTCCTGATGTTTATGGTCTATCTCTAATACAAGCTCTAATATGCGAAGTTATCTTTTCTGGAGATGCCATCATTTATCCCAGTCTCAGTTTATGTAGAAACTGGACCCCTAGAGCTGAGACCAGTACTATCAGCATACTGTTTTTAAATGTCAGTCCCCTCTCCCCCCCAGGGACAGGGACACTTCTGGTGCCCCTAGCAATGTTAGTACAACACTGACGCCCCAGATCTGGGAGTACCTTCCTCTAGGAGGGTTGGTGTTAAAAATAACCCTCATAAGTTTGACAACTAGAGGGTGAGATCCCATGGAGAGTTGTCGTCACGCCTGCCACCAGCAAGCTGACAGGGCACTCCTGCATAATTATAGTCCTGCAGCTCAGTCCTTCATCTATATGAAGGCTGGATAGGAATTCCCAGGACGTTGGTGGTTGTAGCTGTATTAAACGCTACACCAGTCCTTGTTGATTCTTGATAGACCGCTGTGATCATGCTCATGGTCCTGTCCGCCAGCCACCATAGTCCACCATCTAGCATGGTGGACTATGGTTCAGAGACTATGTCCGAGACCACAGGGATCCATGGCTGTGTAGGCCAATCAGGTACTTTCAAGACACTTGATGTTGAGTCCATATGTGTTTTTGCTTAGGATCCGACTGATGAGGCAGGAAGGAAAAACATTGTAAACAAGTATTCCCCATTCAGTGAGTAACGTCCATTGCTGCTGCCCCAAGTGTGGTTCAAAAGCGGCATATGTTGGTAACTGGTGATTGGGTCTAGATGCAAATGGATCGATATCTGATGTCCCTCTTTTGGTAATATCCGCAACTTTTTTGTGGTCCAACAGCCATTCGGTGCTGTCATTGAATTTTCATGACCTGGTGTGTGCCTCAGTATTGAGCTTACCTGGTAAGTAGGTTTGCTGATAGCCAAATATGTATGTTAACACCCCATAGCCAAATATATTGGCCAGATTGACACACAATATCGATCTTTTCTCCCATATGATTAATATATGCCACCACTGTGATATTATCAATTTGTAGGTGGACATGCAGATGGTGCATTGTTAGCAGTAGGCTTTTAGCCCATAAAACGCACCCAACACCAGTGTTTTTAGTAATTAATTTTGTTGTAAGCTTCCACCAAGTCTGCTTTACTCTTTGGCAATGTTACAGACATATGGATAACATAAATCCCAGAAAGTGCAGTTGTGGATGCCGTCAACTTAGATTTATCCGGATGGAGATGACCCCAGAGTTTCACCCAATGTTTGGTAGCTAAAACTGCTGATTTAGCTAGATCCAGGATTTTCCCCCCATAATTGATATATCATCAAGATATGCCATGACAATATGTTTTTGATTCTAATATTGCCAAGGCCCATTTTAATATCTTGGTGAAAAGTCTTGGGGCTGAAGTTAGCCCATTAGGCATCGCTATAACCTGCCATAGTTGCCCCATCCAGTTAATTTTTTGGTATCGACAATGATCCCTCCATGTCTCCCAAAACAAGTGTAATATTTCTTCTGTTAGTACAGGATGTACACCTTTGTGTTCTGGAAGGAACCAGATCCACCTACTTACCTGGTTGCCGGTGGTATGTCCCTTTCTTCAATTTCTGCCCCTTCTGCGGAAGAGGCGCCGGAGTGCGGGGGTTGGCACGTTTTCTTGGCCTAAAAAGGACCTTCGTGGTGCTGCGCGGCCCTCATGCTTTCATGTTGATGCCTGCTGGTGGTTGCATAGGGGTGCTGTCGTTGCTGATGACGCTGTTATGAGCCCCACGGCTTTAATCTCTTCATCGAGCTTTTTTACTTGTTTAAACAAGTTTCCCCCCTGGTTATGTTGCAGCTATTTCGCACAACCTTGCATATTTGGGGTTTAGGGCAGTTTACTGTGCTCTCGCAAGCAATTGATCTCATAGTGGGCATTCGGGACAATGTCAATCCTGCTGTCATCTCTGTACCATCGTCTGGGCGAGCAATCAATGATATGCCCGCTGTCAGAAGTTTTGAAAGCTTCTGTAGTTTGCCCTCCTGGGTTTTTGTGCCAGTCCCACTGTACCCCCAGATCGCATTGTTTGCTGCAGGCATTTTTAACGAAGTAAAGTTCACAGGAGGCCTATACTTCTGTGTAATTTTGTTGCCTGTTCCTGCAGAAGGTAGTAGTACAGGTAGTCGATGCTGGCCGCCAGCCTGGTCTGTAATGGTATTTTTCGGTGATCCGTAATGTTGGTGATCACTCCCAGTAGCTCCTTAGGATTCTGCACCCCCTGCACACTGCCGTTTTCTTCAGCCACGTCCCCTTCTTCCGGACCAGACCAGCCCTGGTCCACAACGCATTCCTCTATCGAGGGAGATGCATTGTTTTACAGCCCTCAATAAGGTGCTGTTGTGGGAGTGCGAAGACTCCCATAGTGAGCTTGCTCCATCTCCCGGAGCAAGTCACGGGCGGACCTCTGCTGCACTCGGGCAGCGTGCACCTTCGGCCGGACTCAGATGAGTATGATCGGCCGGGCTGAATCCTGCTGGGCGTTGCCTCCAGCGCTGCTTTGAGCTGTACGACTCATGGCGCTGGATTCAGCTTGGTCGGTAAGTGGACCTTAGTAACCACGCCAACGGTCACTTTCACTGCCCTTCGGCAGTGCGTCCTCCTGGCCGGACTCCCTGAATCTATCGGCCGTACTGACTCCTGCCTGCCTGCAGCCCGCTGTGTTGTTTCCAGGTATACAGCTCGCGGTGCTGGGCTCAGCCTACACCGGCCGTACCCGGCTGTCGGCTGGCGGAACCTTCCTAGTTCCTCACAGCCAGCGGTCCTGGAACCGCTGTTTTCCCATGGCTGTGGGCTGCCGGAACTTTCCCTAGTTCCCCGCAGCCTGCGGTCCTGGAGCCGCTGTTTGCCCATGGCTTGTTGGCTGCCGGAACCTTCCTAGTTCCTCACAGCCTGCGGTCCTGGAGCCGCTGTTTGCCCATGGCTTGTTGGCTGCCGGAACTTTCCCTAGTTCCCCGCAGCCTGCGGTCCTGGAGCCGCTGTTTGCCCATGGCTGTGGGCTGCCGGAACCTTCCTGGATCCCCGCAGCCTGCGGTCCTGGAGCCGCTGGACGTCCGTGGTGTCGGCAGCCGGGACCTACCTGGTTCCCCGCGGCAGCCTGCGGTCCTGGAGCCGCTGGTAGCCCGTGGCTGCCGGCTGCCGGGAACTACCTAGTTCCCCGCGGCAGCCTGCGGTCCAGGTCCGTTTTTTCTTCCCCTTGTCCAACATGCTGTAACATAAAGCACAGCAAGGGGAAGAATACAATGTCTTCAATTTTTCCTTACCTGTGTAGGTCCGTTTGAATTTTGCCGTGGGAGCGCTCCACCCCCGCCTGTCGCTGTTGCACTGCGTGATACGCTATGGCGCGCACGCGTGCTGGCGGGGTCTTCACATAGTCACTCACGTGACTCCAAAGTAAAATAGCAAGTCCTTGGTCTGTTCATTCATGGTACATTTGAAATCAGCTTTACCCAGCGGGTGAATAATTTCCCCTCTGTACGCATGTAGAGTGGAGGAATCTTTTTTCATGAGCTCAGTGGTTCTTATCTTGTTGAACACTTTGAGTGACATAACGTTCACGCTGGCACCGGTACCGACTTTGGCAATCAGGGGTTTGTTATTGATTATCATGGTCACAGCAGGATCAGTCACTTTGCCTGGGGTGCGCAGGTTTAGGGAAAGTACAGTAGGCTCTGTGTCTGTGTTATCAGAGTCGTTCCCGTGGGAAGATTTGTCTTGTTCATAGAATCAGACGGGTCTTGTTGAATCAGGTGCAGCTTCGTCCTTGAAGCCGTATTCCCATTAGATGGACAACAATTAGCAAAGTGGTTGAGTTTCTTGCAATTATGACATACTTGCAGTCACTCATTCTTCCCATAATTTTATCACAAACTAGCTCATTTGTTAGCTCACCAAATCTGCATCGAGAGCTGATATGGCTCAGATCGCTGATGAATCGTTCCACAGGCTCGTCAGCCTGTTGCATCTGAGCAAAATATCTTGTCCTCTCAAGGATTCTGTATTAGACGGCAGGTCACACAGTTCTCTAAACTTCCTCAGCAACACCATAGAGTTATGAATAGATTCAGCTGGCACCAATACCTGGCCATTCCCATCCAGTTGAGCAGGTGCAAATTCGAACCAGTCAGGGCGGATCATAGCCTCCGGACCCGCTAGATTCAACAGTAGTGAAGCCTTCAAATCGTCGGGATCGTTGCGGTGAACGATGCGGATATAATGAGAGTAGTCCTTCTAAAATATTCCCCATCGCTCGGCGATATCAGAATCAAACACGAGCGGGCTAGGCTTTCGACAAGAGTTAGCCATGTCCTCAAATCACAAAAAAACACCCAAATAAAACTGGTAAACAAAATAAATCGCGGTAAACAGAAACGGGGTAGACCCGAATTTCTGACACCATGTAAAGAGTCCAGACTCACACAGGTTGAAGCACAAGCATCTTTATTGTTTAGGTCATTAACTACTAAGCAGATCACCACACGTTCACACTGCTACTCGTACTGGTAGACAGTGGGTACGATCTTGCACTATCAATATTATAATTAGGCGGGATTATAATTGCTAATCATTCTAATTGGCTAACATGCTATAGCCAATCTACACCCTCCTTCTCTGCCCCCCCTCCCTCTCTGCCCCCCTCCCTCTGCCAACTCCTCCCACTCCTCCATATCTGCCCCCTCCCTGTCCGCCCCTCTCTGCCTCCCCTCCCTCTCTGCCACCTCCCCTCCTTCTCTGCCCCTCCTCCCTTTCTGCCCCCTCCCTCGATGCCCCTGCCCCTCCCTCACTGCCCCCCCCTCACTCTCTGCCTCCCTCGCTCTCTACCCCCCCCTCCTTCTCTGCCCCCCTCCCTCTCTGCACCCCTCCTTCCCTCTCTGCCCCCCTCCATCTCTGCGCCCCCTCCCTCTCTGCCCCCCCTCTCTGCCCCCCTCCCTCTCTACCCCCCTCACTCTCTGCACCCCTCCCTTTCTGCACCCTCTCCCTCTCTGCCCCCACCTCCCTCTCTTCCCCCCACCTCCCTCTCTGCCCTCACCTCCTCTCTTCCCCCCACCTCCCTCTCTGCACCCCCCCCACCTTCGTCTCTGCCCCCCAACCTCCCTCCTCTGCCCACCCTCTGTGCCCCCCCCCCCCCTCCACACTCTCTAGGGAGTGGTGAGTATTGGGACCTAGAGGTGAGTATTGGGACCTATAGGTGAGTATTGCATTCGGGGACCAGCCCTCCGCTGTGACGCCCCCCCACACCCTCAATTTCTACCCCCTCCCTCTACCCTCCCTCTCCACTGCCCTCTCCCTCTCTATCCTCTCCCCGTCCCTCTCTACCTACCTCCCTCGCCAGCCGTGCCTGCGCAGTTGAGGGCTATGCATGAGTGGATAGTGCGGGGGATGGGGGAAAAGGAGCAAATGAATAATATTAATATATCAAGGGGGGAATAAGGTAGGGGTGTGTGTGTGTGTGTGTGCGTGCGTGTGTGTGTGTGTCCGCCGCAACTGCTCATTGAGGGGACAGGAACTAGAGTCCCACTTGGTTTAGTACATAACTTTTCCAGTTTTTTTTCTATCTATGCAAAAACGGTACATGATAGCGCTACGATTTTTCGCCACCTCACTCACCTGTCTCCTGTGCTACAAGTACAACAGGTTTTATTCCGATCAACGGTTTATTTTAAAAGTTATTAAGGTTTAAAAATCTAAAAAACATTAATGCGCAGATTTATCTCCTCTCCTGACAGTCGCCGGGATGGTGACCCCCCATCCTGCACCATCGCCGCACTGATTGGCCGGATCCGCTGTCAGTCACGGGCGGGGCCAGCCTCGCCCAGCGAGAATATAAAGCTGAAGGAGTGGAGTGAGCATCACTAACGCTCCGCTGACCGAAGTTGCATCTGCCTCCGTTGTGCCGAGTGAGCGAGGGGACCTTGGTGAGCGAGCGGGCAAGCCCACTTCACGGCCTCCATGGTGCCCAGCCACGGGTGCTGTCTGCCGCAACGTTCGACCCGGGCTTCTACACGCGAGGCTCCGGCCGGGATTCTACGCTGCGATCCAGGAGGCATTGAGACGATGGGGCCGCGGTGGCGATGAAGCCGAGGCGGCGGTGGTACATTCCCTTGTAATCGCAGGAAATGCTACACTTGTCGCTTCACCTCCCCCCTCAACTGCATCCAAGGACCCAAACAGTCTTTCCAGGTGAGGCAGAGGTTCAACTACACATCCTCCAACCTCATCTAATGCATCCGCTGTTCCAGGTGTCACCTGCTGTACATGGTGAGACCAAGTGCAGGCTTTGCGATCGCTTCGCCCAACACCTCCGCTCAGTTCACAATAACCAACGTCATCTCCCGGTAGCTCAGCACCAACTCCCCTACCCATTCCGAATCCGACCTTTCTGTCCTCAGCCTCCTCCATGGCCAGAGTGAGTCCCACCGCAACTTGGAGGAGCAGCATCTTTTGCTTGGGTAATTTACACACCAGCGGTATGAACATTGACTTCTCCAATTTCAAGCAGTCCTTGATTTCTCCCTCCTTCCCCTCCCCAGCTTACCCACAGCCCACTGTCTCCGCCTCTTCCTTTCCTTTTCCCGCCCCCCCCCCCCCCCCCTCCCCTCTACCCCGACATCAGTCTGAAAAAGGTTCTCGACCCGAAACGTCGCCTATTCCTTCTTTGGGCTGATGTCCATTTTATTCCCTTATACCAAAATGTGAGCAGCAATGCAGAAAGTTGAAACAAAAAGATACAATTGCATTAAAATAATTTTTAAAACAAATTTACAAAAATGACCTACTTTACTGTGAAACGTAAAACCTCGTGTTAAATGACAACATCGACACAGCACCATAACAAGGAGTACAGTGTGATTGCATTTTGTAGCAGAAGTGTCCGATACTTCAAAGAAGCTCTTGTTGCTATAATGTGCTATGAACGTCATGCTTACAGTCTATATGAACAGAGCACCATTGCCCACCAGTACATGTTACACATTCAGAACAAAAAATACCGATGCCCTACAGTTATCCCCTTTACAGGACAATAGCCAGGTTGATTGTGGGTTTGTGAAGGAGCTGGGTAAAAGGGAAGAGTATTTTTAACTACAATTTAAATATGTAGGCTTACAGCGAGCAAAGTTGAAGCAGGGAATATGCAAAGAATAATTGGCCCCTTCTTGAATGCTGGAAACATGGGAATGAAGTGACAAATATTGCTTTCAACTGACAACTGATCTGCTGCACATTTCCAACATTTGCACTCTTAGCTTTGCTACTGTTTGATGCTTAATCAAGTCATTTTACAAAAAGTTTACAGTGTACACATGCCCTTAGTGAGAGCAATGAGGAGGCATACAGTGTGCAACGGTTAATGTCTCAGTTCCTCAGTTTAGTTCATCATCCACAATGTTCAAGTTGTCAGTTAGAGCACAGACAGCGATAACATTTCACTCATTTCTCACCAATTATATATCCAAATAATTAAAAAAACAAACAATTTATTGGTGGTTAATTCTCCAATGTGGGAAATGGTACAATTTTCCTCCATTTCCTTGTGAGCATTAGTCATGGCCTGCAACGTCTTAACCTTGGCGCAGAGGTAGAGTTGCTGCCTTACAGCCAATGCAGCGCCAGAGACCCGGGTTCGATCCCGACTACGGCTGCTGTCTGTACGGAGTTTGTACGTTCTCCCCGTGACCTGTGTGGGTTTTCTCCGAGATTTTCGGTTTCCTCCCACACTCCAAAGACGTACAGGTTTGTAGGTTAATTGGTTTGGTAAATGTAAAAATTGCCCCTAGTGGGTGTAGGATAGTGTTAATGTGCGGGGTTCACTAGTCAGAGCGGACCCGGTGGGCCGAAGGGCCTGTTTCCATGCTGTATCTCTAAACTAACCTAAACTAAAATTATGGTTGTCTGATTTAAACTATCAGTCATGGTCTTCAGTGATTTTTCAACATTGTCATGAGTTACTGCATCAAACATCTCTGGGGTACACTAATCCCAATATCCCTCATAGCTTTGTGATAAAAACAAGTGAACCTTTGCAATCACACATTAAATAATGTATTCAGCAAATTGACAGAACTATTATTCAAACTAAAATATTTATTTAAAAAATGTGAGGATTAACCGTTTAAAAAGTTTGTCATGTAACAGAACTATTATTCAAGCTAAAATATTTATTTAACCAATATGAGGATTAACTGTTTAAAAAGTTTGTAGCTCTTCCGTGTGCTTAATGTTGGCAAAAGGCCACTTTACATTTAGATTGGGACGTGCATGCCAAATGAATTTAGTCTAATAGGATTTTAAACAATAAAAATAAACAGAGAGAATCTTGATCTGTCGGAATTTCATTAACTGCAGATAGAAAATAGTTCATTCCATCAAATTCCGACATATGGGAGTAAAGAGAATGAGCTAAGCTCACTGCAATTCTCCAAAATTATTTTGGTATATTGGGATTCCATAAATATCAGTACATTGGAATTCTATTGTGGGATACTTGGATTTGTACTCAGTGAATATGAAATCATAACTTTGGTCTTACTTTAGTTTAGCATAGTTTAGAGATACAGCACACAATCAGGTCCTTCAGCCACTGAGTCTGCGCCGACCAGCGATCCTCGCAGACTAACACTACACAGATTAGGACCAATTTACATTTATACAAAGCCAATTAACCTACAAACTTGTACGTTTTTGGACTGTGGAAGGTAACAAGATCCCGGAGAAAACTCACGCAGTCACAGGGAGAACATACAAACCCCGTACAGACAAGCACCCGTAGTTGGGATCGAACCCTGTTCTCTGACGTAAGGCAGCATCTCTGCCACTGTGTAGGAATTGGATAGTGTATATCTTATTCATGTCCAGTTAAAATACATTAAAACGGACAACCATGCTACAGTTCACAATGACCAAGGTTTGTGCTTGGGTCAGATCTCTGACATTCCATATAGAATGATTAAATAGGAGCAACCCAGGAAGTACACCAGATCACAATGCCACCAGTATCTTATTCAATTACTTTGCACAAAGTATCTCATCGTGTTTACTGAGAAACCAAGCTGAAGAGTTATAGACCATAAAACATCCAAAACTAAAACAGTAAAACAAACATGATAAAATGAATGTTGATATCATGAATAAATGAAAAGTTCCACAGTTTTAATGTCCCAGGAGAAAGTAAGAGGAGAGACAAAAAGCATTGTCTTTGCATCCTTTCACACCAAGAAACATATTTTGGTCCATTTTGGAAAAAAAAAAATCAATAATCAGTAAAGGTTCCTTTCGGAACCAGGAATGATCTGACTCAAAACTTGCCCATGGTGGTGGAAGATAATAACTGTTTGCCATTCTTGATTAATTTTATCATCCAAAGTAGACACATACAAAGCCACATTGTACCGTTTTATCATCACCAGGCCGTGGGCATCAGCATCTTTTCCACAACCTTGGCCAAGCAGTGTGAGAAGCAATTCAGGTGCTCAATCACCTGCCTCATCACCAGCTAAATGATGCCATATTCAACATCCACAAACGCATTCCCCAGCAGCACCTTGTGGTATGGCATTTTGCCTCAAAACCATAAATAACAGATTAAAAGAAACAGCTAGAAATTCCTGTTATAAATTGAACAGTATGATCTCGTTCACTGCCTGTAAAATCTAGCAACTCATTTATACACAATTACAAACAAGAGATTATTGTACAAAACAAGGCGGGAAATCACTGCTAGAGCACCTCCCAGCTGCGTGACTTTGCGAAAATGTCCTTCCCAAGGCAGAGATCATAGTTCATTGGAAACTACTCAGGTAATATCAGCTGCTACCCCAGTACGCTCTGTAAACAGTGATGCAAATCAGGGTTACATGGTCTTTTGGCGTATCGACGACTGTTAAACCATTCAATCTTGCCTCTCAGTTCCTCAGCTTGGAAACTCACGGACGGGCATCAAGATCTGAAAATAACAATTGCAATCATTAGAAAATCATACTTCAAAACTTATTTTTAAATTGGATCACTTCCATACTCGCCTGCAAGAATACACTGTCCAATATCTACATGGAATGAGGTGCAGTTTGATGGGGCGATGAGGGTTCGGTTAGGATTGGGTTAGGGCTGGGATTCGAGCATTGGGGATGATGTTTTGTTTGCCATGATGGGTGTGGTTTAGGGTAGCAGTGTTGAGGATTGGGTCGGGGTTCCCAGGAGGTATGGAGGGTGGTGTAGTGGTGCTCAGAGTTGGGTTGCAGCCTTCTGGGTCAGTGTTTGGAATGCAAGGAGCACACTCCTACACTCAGCCCTGGAACACCTGGATAAGAGAGACACCTATGTCAGACTCCTATTCAAAGACCACAGCTCTGCCTTTATACCATCCAAGCTCATCACCAAACTCACGGGACTTAGAGTCAGCACTCATCTCTGCAACTGGATCCTCGACTTCCTGACCAACAGACCTCAATCAGTGAGGATAGGGGACAAATCATCCTCCACCATAATCCCCAACACGGGGGCTCCACAAGGATGCGTTCACAGCTCCCCTTCTTCACTCCTTGCACACCCACCACTGTGCAGCCATGTACCAATCTAATTCCATCTCCAAATTCGTAGATTACACCGCCATTGCTGGCTGGGCATCAAATAATGATGAAGCGGAGTACAGGAAGGTGATGGAGAACCTCGTGTCCTGGTGTCGAGACAACAACCTTTCTCTCAACGTCAACATGACAAAGAAGAGTGATGGGTTTCACGAAGCGGTATGGTACATATACCCCAGTTTGCATTGACAGCACCGAAGTAGGGATGGTTTCTAGGAGTCATTGTCACCAACAACTTCTCGTGGACCACACATATTGAAGCAACGACCAAGAAAGCACACCGACGCCTCTACTTCCGTAGAAGTTTCAGGAAGTTCGGCATGTCCCCAACAACTCTCACCAACCTCCACAGATTCACCATAGAAAGCATTTTGTCATAAGATCATGTGATACGAGCAGAATTAGACCATTCGGCCCATCAAGTCTACCCCGTCATTCAATCATGGTAGATCTATCTCTCCCTCCTAAACCCATTCCCCTGCCTTCTCCCCATAACCTCTGACACCTGTACTAATCTTGAATCTATCTATTGCTGCCTTAAATATATCCACTGATGGCCTCCACAGCCTTCTGAGGCAAAGAATCCCACAAATTCACCACCCTCAGACTAATTAAATTCCTCCTTATCTCTTTCCTAAAAGAACGTCCTTTAATTCTGAGGCTGTGACCTCAAGTCCTAGACTCTCCCACTAGTGGAAACATCCTTTCAACACCCACTCTATTCAAGCCTTTCACTATTCTGTATCTTTCAAGAGAGTTAGATTTAGCTCTTAGGGCTAAGGGATACTGATTTTGGATGTTCAGCCATGATCATATAAACCCACTCTCCTGGGTTTGACTCCACTGGGTCCTCGTGCAAGTCTGCCCAACCCTGGTAACCTCAGTGGCAGTTCCACTGGGTCTTCCCCATCCCCCTCTAACTATGTGACCCCTGCTCTTCCCTACCCAAACTACATCCTTCTCACCCCCCACCCCCTGACCACCCACTACCCCCCCACCACACATCGCCTCGTCCCCAGTCCACCCACCTGCCCTTCTCCGGCCCCAACCCTCATCCCTGCCGTGTGTTCACCATCCCCCCTGACATCCCCCTCTCCGACACCGAATGGTCGGTCCTCAGCAGAGGCGTTAACTTTGTCCCCACCTCAATGAGTTCCGCGCCCACCACGACTTGGAGCTCTTCTACCGTTGCCTCCGCCTCACAGCGTTCTTCCACGGGAAGGAGTCCTCGCCCCCCTATTGATGATCCCTTTTCCTGTCTCCAACGAACCCCCTCCTCGTGGACCCACCCCCCTCGTGGCCCTCCGGCTTTAGAACTCTTTATCCAAAACTGCCGTCGCGACGTCAACCGCCTCAACTTCTCCACTCCCCTGTCTCACTCCAATCTCTCCCCCCCCGAACGCACTGCCATCGACTCACTCCGCAACAACCCAGACTGGGTTATCAAACCCGCTGACAAATGAGGTGCCGTGGTAGTCTGGCGCGTTGATCTCTACAAACCTGAGGCCACGCGCCAACTCTCGGACACCTCCTTCTACTTACCCTTGGACCATGACCCCACTGACGAGCCCCAGGCCACTATCTCTAGCACCATCACCGACTTCATCAACTCCCATGCCCTGCCCGCCCGAGCCTCCAACCCATTGTCTCTGCCTGTTCGTGCCCCACCGAACTCATCTCCACATACCTTGACTCCATCCTATCCCCCTTGGTTAAATCCCTTCCTACCTATGTTCAAGACACCTCAGACACTCTCCGTCGTCTCCGCGCATTCCATTCTCTAGGCCCTCACCCCCTCATCTTCACCATTGTCGTCCAGTCACTCTACACCTCCAACCCCCACCAGGATAGGCTCAAAGCCCTCCGGTTCTTCCTCGACCGGAGAAGCAACCTATACCCAGCCACTGACACTCTCCTCCGCCTAGCGGAGTTAGTCCTTACCCTCAATAACTTCTCGTTTAACTCCTCCCATTTCCCCCAAATACAAGGCGTAGCTATGGGCACACGCATGGGCCCCAGCTACGCCTGCCTCTTTGTCGGTTACGTCGAGCAATCCTTGTTCAATACGTACCAGGGCCTCATACCCGACCTCTACCTCTGCTTCATCGACGACTGCTTTGGTGCCACCTCCTGCACCCACACACAACTGACTGACTTCATCCGCTTCACCACTAACTTCCATCCGGCACTCAAATACACCTGGACCATTTCCGACACTTCCCTACCATTCCTTGACCTCACTATCTCCATTGCAGGTGATAGACTTCTGACCGACATCCACTATAAACGTACTGACTCCCATGGCTATCTGAACTACACTTCTTCCCACCCTGCTTCCTGTAAGGACTCCATCCCCTACTCCCAATTCCTCCGTCTACACCGCATCTGCTCCCAGGATGAGGCGTTCCACATTAGGGCATCTGAAATGTCCTAATTCTTCAGGGAACGGGTGTTCCCCTCCTCCACCATAGATGAGGCTCGCACCAGGGTCTCTTCCATACCCCGCAACACTGCTCTCTCCCCACATCCCCCCACTTGCAACAAGGGCAGAGTCCCCCTAGTATTCACCTTTCACCCCACCAGCCGTCACATACAACAAGTAATCCTCCGTCAGTTTCGCCACCTCCAACGTGACCCCTCCACTTGCCACATCTTCCCATCTCCCCCCGTGTCTGCCTTCCGCAAAGACCGCTCCCTCCGTATCTCCCTTGTCAATTCTTCCCTTCCCTCCCCTCCCCTGGCACTTTCCCTTGCAACCGCAAGAGATGCTACACTTGTCGCATTACCTCCCCCCTCGACTCCATTCAAGGACCCAAGCAGTCGTTCCAGGTGCAACAGAGGTTCACCTGCATCTCCTCCAACCTCATCTATTGCATCCGCTGCTCTAGATGTCAGCTGATCTACATCAGTGAGACCAGGCGGAAGCTTGGCGATCGTTTCGCCGAACATCTCCGCTCGGTCCGCAATAATAATAATAATAATGGATGGGATTTATATAGCGCCTTTCTAATACTCAAGGCGCTTTACATCGCATTATTCATTCACTCCTCAGTCACACTCGGTGGTGGTAAGCTACTTCTGTAGCCACAGCTGCCCTGGGGCAGACTGACGGAAGCATGGCTGCCAATCTGCGCCTACGGCCCCTCCGACCACCACCAATCACTCACACACATTCACACACAGGCAAAGGTGGGTGAAGTGTCTTGCCCAAGGACACAACGACAGTATGCACTCCAAGCGGGATTCGAACCGGCTACCTTCCGGTTGCCAGCCGAACACTTAGCCCATTGTGCCATCTGTCGTCCCAATAACCAACCTGACCTCCCGGTGGCTCAGCACTTCAACTCCCCCTCCCATTCCGTATCCGACCTCTCTGTCCTGGGTCTCCTCCATGGCCAGAGCGAGAAACACCGGAAATTGGTGTCTGCATCCTGGGGGCATGAACATTGAATTCTCCCAATTTTGTTAGCCCTTGCTGTCTCCTCCCCTTCCCATCTCTCCCTCAGCCCTCGGGCTCCTCCTCCTCCTTTTTCCTTTCTTCTCCCCGCCCCCACCCCCCATCAGTCTGAAGAAGGGTTTCGGCCCAAAATGTTGCTATTTCCTTCGCTCCATATATGCTGCTGCACCCGCTGAGTTTCTCCAGCATTTTTGTCTACCTTTGAATGGTGATACTGGCTCGAAGGGCCGAATGGCCTAGTCTGCATCAATTTTCTGTTTCTATGACCCCCCTCATTCCTCTAGACTCCAGCGAGTATAGGCCAAGCGCTGACAAACGCTCATCAGACATTAACCTACTCATTCCTGGGATCATTCTTGTAAACCTCCTCTGGACCCTCTCCAGAGCCAACACGTCTTTCCTCAGATAGGGGGCCCAAAATTGCTCACAAAATTCCAAATGTGGCCTGACCAACGCCTTATACAGCCTCAGCATTACATCCCAGTTTTTGGGTACAAGCCCTCTCGAAATAAATGCTAGCATTGCATTTGCTTTCTTTACTACCTATTCGACTTGCAGATTAACTTTTTGGGAACCCTGCAGCAACACTCCCAAGTCCATTTGCACCTCCGATTTCTGGATTGTCTCTTCTTTTAGAAAATAATCTACTCCTTTATTCCTATTTATTCTTACTAGCAAAATGTATGACTCCACACTTTGCTACACTATATTCCATCTGCCACTTCTCTGCCCACTCTCCCAACCAATCGAGATCCTTCTGCAGAGTCCCTGCTTTCTCAACACTACCTGCCCCTCCACCTATTTTCATATCATCCGCAAACTTGGCCACAAAGCCTTCAATCCCCTCGTCCAAATCATTAATATTCAACGATAAGAGTGGCGGTCCCAGGTCCAAGCCCTGTGGAACTCCGCTAGTCACTGGCAGCCAACCAGAAAAAGCCCCCTTTATTGCCACTCTTTGCCTTCTGCCATCCAGCCAACCTGATATCCATGCTAGTATTCTGCCCTTTGATACCATGGGCTCTCATCTTCCTTAGCAGCCTCCTTTGTGGCACCTTATCGAAGGTTTCTGAACATCTAGGTAAACAATGACTACTGCCCCTTCTTTGTCTGTCCTGTTATTTACTTCCACAAAGATTTCCAGCGAATTTGTAAGGCAAGAACTCCCCTTCACAAAGCCATGCTGACTTCGGCCTATTTCATCATGAACTTCATAACCTCATCCTTTATTATGGACTCTAAAATCTTACCAACAACTGAAGTCAGACTACCCAGCCTACAGTTCCCACTATTCTGTTTTGTGCAGCGGGGTAATATTGTAAATTTTCCAATCATCTTGTACCAATCGTAACTCTAATGATTCTTGAAATATCATTGTCAATGCCTCCACAATCTCTAAAGCTACCTCTTTCAGAACCCTAGTGAGCAGTCCATCCGGTCCAGGTGACTTATTCAGCCGTTTCAGCTTCCCAAAAACCTTCTCCCTAGTAATAGCCACTCCTCTAAATTCTCTCTTGAAATTCAGGCACATTGCTGATGCAAAAAAGTTATTCAACTCCTCTGCCATTTTTTTATGCCCCATTATCGCTTCTGCCTTATTTTCCAGTGGACCAACGTCCACTCTTGCCTCTTTCTTACTCTTTATATAACTGAAGAAACTCTTGCTATCCTCTTCTATATTATTAGCTAGCTTGCCTTTGTATTAAATCTTTTCTCCCCGAATTGCCTTTTTAGTTTCCTTCTGTTGTTCTTTAAAAGCTTCCCAATCCTCTCACTTCTTACAAATGTTAGCAATGTTATATGCCTTCTCTTTCAATTTTATGCTGTCCATGACTTCCCTTTTCAGCCATGGTCGCCTCTCTCCCCCTAGAATCTATCTTCCTCTTTGGAATGAAAAGATCCTGCGTCTTCCGAATTATCAAGAATTTCCTGCCATTGCTGTTCCACCATCATCCCTGTATGGTCCCTTTCCAGTCAACTTTGGCCACCTCCCTCATTGTTCCCTTTGCTCAGCTGCAATATTGACACATCCGATTTCACCTTCTCCCTCTCAAATTGCAGATTAAAACTAATCATGATGTGGTCACTACTTCCCAGTGGTTCCTAGACTGTGAGTTCCCTTATCAAATCCATTTCATTACACAACACTAAATCCAGAATAGCCTTTTCCCTGGTGGGCTCCACTATAAGCTGTTCAAAGAATCCATCACGGAGGCACTCTACCAATTCCCTTTCTTGGGGTCCAGTACCAACCTGATTTTCCCTGCATATAGAAATCTCCCATGACCACCGTAGCATTGCCTTTCTTACATGCTGATTGTATCTCCTGATGGACCTTGTATCCTATATCCTGGCTACTCTTTGGGGGTCTGTAAATAACTCCCATTAGGATATTTTTACCCTTGCAATTTCTCAGCTCCATCCACAATGACTCTACATCTTCTGATCCTATGTCACCCCCCACTAAGGACTGAATTTCTTTCCTTACCAACAGAGCTACCCCGCCCCTTCGCCCCACCTGTCTCTCTTTCCGATAGGTAGACACAAAATGCTAGAGTAACTCAGCGGGACAGGCAACATTTCTGGAGAGAAGGAATGGGTGAAATTTCGGGTCGAGACCCTTCTTCAGACTGATGTCAGGGGAGTGGGCTGGACAGAGATAGAATGTAGGTGGAGACAGTAAGACTAATGGGAGAACTGGGAAGGGGGAGGGGAAGGAGGGAGAAAGCAAGGGCTATCTGAAATTAGAGAAGTCAATGTTCATACCGCTGGGGTGTAAACTACCCAAGCGAAATGTGAGGTGCTGTTCCTCCAGTTTGCGCTGGGCCTCACTCTGACAATGGAGGAGGCCCAGGGCAGAAAGGTCAGTGTGAGAATGGAAGGAGGAGTTAAAGTGCTGAGTTGAAGTGCTGAGCAACCGGGAGATCAGGTAGGTTAAGACGGATTGAGCGGTGGTGTTCAGCGAAACGATCGCTGAGCCTGCGCTTGGTCTCGCCGATGTACGGAAGTTGACACCTGGAACAGCGGATACAGTAGATGAGGTTGGAGGAGGTGCAAGTGAACCTCTGCCTCACCTGAAAAGACTGTTGGGGTCGTTGGATGGAGTCGAGAGGGGAAGTAAAGGGATTGGTGTTGCATTTCTTGCTGTTGCAGGGGAAAGTACCTGGGGAGGGGGTGGTTTGGGTGGGAAGTGACGAGTTGACCAGGAGGGAATGGTCTCTGCGGAAAGCAGAAAGTGGTGGAGATGGGAAGATGTGGCCGGTAGAGGGAGGTAGCGAACATGTTAGAAGATTATATGCTGTATGCAACAGCTGATGATGAGGACAAGGGGGACACTGTCCTTGTTACAAATGGGGGAGGAGCTGCGGGATATCGAGGAGACCCTAGTGAGAGCCTCATCTGTAATGGAAGAGGGGAACTCTCATTCCAAAAAATAAGGACAGCGTCGATGCCTTGGTAAGGAAGACCTCATCCTGGGGTCAGATGCGCTATAGACAGAGGAATTGGGACTTGGAGATAGAGCCTTTACAGGAAGCAGGGTGGGAAGAAGTGTAGTCTAGATTGCCATGGGAATCAGTGGGTTTGTAGTAGATGTCGGCCAATAGTCTGTCTCCTGTGATGGAGACGGTGAGATCTAGAAATGGTAGGGAGATGTCAGAGATGGTCCAAGTGAATTTGAGTGCAGGATAGAAATTGGCCGTAAAGTTGATGAAGTCAGTGAGTTCTGCATGGGTGCAGGAGGTAGCACTGATGCAGTCCTCAATGTGGCGAAGGTAGAGTTTGGGGAGAGGGCCAGTGTACACCTGGAACAGGGATTGTTCGACATTACCTACAAAGAGGCAGGCATTGCTGGGGCCCATGCTTGTGTCCATAGCCACACCTTGGATTTGGAGGAAGTGGGAGGAGTCGAAGGAGAAGTTGTTGAGGGTAAGGACCAGCTCTGCTGGGCGGAGGAGAGTATGAATAGACGGAAATTGGCTGGTTCTGCAGTCGAGGAAGAAACGGAGGGCTTTAAGATCTTCTTTCCGAGAGGACATATAACCTTGAAGATTCAGCTCCCAGCTCCGATCCTCTTGTAGCCATGTCTCTGTAATCCCTACAACAAATTCTAACTGTGCCACAAGCTCATCCATTTTGTTTCCGATACAGTGTGCATTCAAATACAACACCTTTAATTTGGTGTTCTCCTCCCCTCTCACACCAGTCCTGATTTTACCTGACCTTAGTCTCTTATCCCTTCTTAAACTTACCCTCCCGCTAATTCTGGAGACTTCTGTAACTTTTCCTGAACTCTCTCTCCCTTTAACTCCACCCTTACACTTACAATTTGTTGACCCCGCCCGCCCAGTATTTAGTTTAAAGCTGTATCTACGGCCCTAGTTATATGGTTTGCCAGGAGTTTGGTCCCAGACCTTCTTGTTTCTGCTTTACAATTTGATACCTGGCTGTTCAAATTCCTTTCGGAGAACCTCTTTCCTCGTTCTACCTATGTCATTGGTACCCACATGGGCCATGACAACCAGATATTTCCCCTCCCACTTCAAGTTCCTCTGCAGGTCAGACGAGATGTCCTGAACGCGGGCACCAGACAGACAACAGAGCCTTCGGGACTCTCGATCCTTGTAACTGAGAACAGTGTCCGTGTCCCGAACTATACTATCCCCAATGACAACTTCAGGATGCATCACAGCACGGTTTGGGAACAGCTCCATCCAAGACTACAAGAAATTGCAGCAAATTGTGGACGCAGCCCAGTCCATCACACAAACCAACCTCCCTTCTATTGACTCAATTTATACCTCACTCTGCCTCGGCAAGGCCAGCAGCATAATCAAAGACAAGTCGCACCCTCTTCTCCCCTCTCCCAACTGGCAAGAAGAGTGAAAATGCACACCTCCAGATTCAGGGACAGTTTCTTCCCAGCTGTTATTAGGCAACTGAATCATCCTACCACAACTAGAGACCTGTCCTGGACTACTATCTACCTCATTGGTGATCCTCGGGCTATCTTTGATCGGACTTTACTGGCTTTACCTTGCATTAATGGAATTAACGTATCTATACACTGTAAATGGCTCGACTGTAATCATGTATTGTCTTTACGCTGGATAGAACGCAACAAAAGCTTTCCACTGCACCTCGGTACACCTAACAATAAACTAAGCTAAATAAAACTCCAGATGATTTGCTGTCTATCCTGGGATCCCCCCATGTTACGGCTCACCTGTGGTAGAAGACATGGAGTGTTAGTTATTGTGGGAGCACGTCTCTCCATGAGGAATGAATGGTTCCTACAGCCTTGCTGTTGGAGGCTCAGAATGCCAGATTGAGCGTGGTGTGGGGTTAATAGGGTCAAGGGGAGGGTCAAAGGTTACGTCACACAAATCACATTCCACAGATGGAATACAAGGCACAGTGATTCTGCGATCACCCGGCATTTTTCCGCACTCCAACCCCCTATTCCTCAATTAATGTGTATTCCCAACTTCTGCTCTCGAATCATCGCCTCACTTCCCTGCATTAAAAGAGGTTCACCGCTTCACAGTCAAGCTGCCGGGTTCCTCTCATAGTTATTGTGTGATATGATGTGGAAACAGGCCCTTTGGCCCAACTTGCCCACATTCAGTCCATATCCCTCCAAACCTGACCTATCCATGCACCTCTCCAAATGTTACTTAAACGTTGGGATAGTCCCAGCCTCAACTACCTCTGGCAGCTGTTCCATACACCCACTACCCTTTGGTGAAAAAATTACCCCTCAGATTCCTATTAAATCTTTTCCTTCACTTTAAACCTGTCCTCTCACCCTCGATTCAGAGACTGTGCATCTACCCAATCTATGATCTATTTCATGATCTTATACACTATAAGATCACCCCTCATCCCCCTGCACCCCCAGCCTACTCAACCTCTCACTATAGCTCAGACCCTCTTGTCCTGGCGATATCCTCATCAAGCTTCCCTGCACCATTTCCAGCTTGATAACATTTTTCCTATAACATCTTTCCTGGAACTGAACACAATACTATAAATGCGGTCTCACCAACATCTTATACAACTGCAACATGACCACCCAACTTCTATACTTGTTCGGCACGGACTTGTAGGGCCGAGATGGCCTGTTTCCGTGCTGTAATTGTTATATGATTATATGGTTATACTCTATACTCTGACTGACGAAGGCCAATGTGCCAAAATACTTTCTGACCACCTTATCTACCTGCAACTCCACCTTCAAGGAACCATGCACCTGTACTCCTAGGCCAATCTGCTCCACAACACTACCCAGAGGGCTACCATTTACTGTGTAGATCCTTTCTTTTATTAGACGTCCCAACATGCAGCAGCTCACAATTCTCTGTATTTAAGCATTCCTCAGCCCAACTGGCCAATCAATCAAGATTCTGCTGCAATTTTTCACAATCTTCACTATCTGCAAAACCACCCGCTTTTGTAACATCAGCAAACTTGCTAATCTTGCCGTGTACGTTCTCATCCAAATCACCTCCCTGCAGTGTGAGGCTGTCTCCACATTATGCCGTGCGGCCTGTACTGCCCGCGTGTGCTTGGCCAGACTCACTGTGCGTCCCTCCGCTTTCTGAGGCGCCGCAGGAAGCAGCAGGTCACGCCGGCGACAATGGCGATGGAGACCGACAGAGAGGTCACCGCGCCCACCACAGCTGGCAGCGTGAGCGTGTCAGACACTGTGGGGGCAAGGACAAGATCACTGGAAACCTCACACACACACACAACTCCCCACAGTGTAACAACACATCACCTGGAACATGGGGGCTGGGGAGGAGAGATAGGGGGAGGGGGGGGAGAAGAGAGAGGAGGGGAGGAAGGAGAAGGGAGGGAGGGAGGAAGGAGAGGGAGAAGGAGAGGGAGCTGGGGAGGAGAGGGGAGGGGGAAAGGAGAGGGCGGAAGAGGGGAGAGAGGTAAAGGAGAGGGGTGGGAAAGAGAGGGGAGGGGGTGGGAGCAGATAGGAGGCGGCAGCGGTGGCAGGGTGGGGTGATATGGGGTGATGGAGAGAAGGAAGGGAGAGGATGCAAGATGGGGAGAGGGCGGGGAGCGGGAGAGTGAGGGAAGGTGGGGAGGGAGGGTCAGGGGGAAGGGATGGGGTGGCGGTGGGGAGATGGAGAGCAGGTGGTGTGAGAGAGGGCAAGGGTGTGCGAGCGATGGCGTGGAGCGAGGGGGGAGTTTGTGTTACGGGAAGGGAGTAGATGTGATGGAGGGGACGAGATGGAGAGCAAAGATACTAAAGCAAGCGCCTTCTACAATCTTTGGTGGAGAGGGAGTGGGGGGGAAACCAGAGCTGAGGTGGAGGGTGATGGTACAGAGATTGGGACAAAGGCAGTGACTGAAAGCAGGAGGAGAGATATGTTCAGAGACCTTCCGACTATCCTTCCCTCCCGGTGATCCCCTCCCCCCCTCACCTCCCCCTTCTGAAAGTCCCCGCTCTCCCTCCCACATGCCACCCGTCCCACAGACCCCCCCCCCCCCCGTGTGTGCAGCACTCACCGGTAAGGTAGAGGAAGAGTGTGGTGGGAGAGGAGCTGGCATCGGTTGCCTGGTACCAGTGTCCGTCCTGGCTTTGTGCCCACAGCGCTAGCTGGCAGCTGTACAGCCCCTGGTCCTGGCGGTGGGCACCGTGCAGCCGTAGACGGAAGCACAACGGGCCGGGTCTGTCCACACTCAGCTCCGTCCCGACCGCGGTCCGCTCGTCCCCGGCAGCTCGCACCCCACGCCGGTCCACGCTGGCCAGCAGCCGCTGCCCGGGGCCCCACCAGCCCACCGACAGCTGCCCCTCCTCCAGCGGGGCCCCCAGGCTGCCGTTACACAGCAGGGCCACCGTGTCCCCACGGTAGAACATGGCCGGGGCCACAGCGATCTCAGCCCGCACCGCCAGCTCTGTGTGGGGGTGGGGGGGAGGAAGAGAGGAAGGGGGGGGGGGGGGGGGGGGGGGGAGAGGAGAGAGGGGAAGTGGGAGAGGGAAAGAGGAGGAGGAGGGGGGAAGGGGTTGGAGAGGGGAGAGGAGGGGGTAGAGAGGAAGAGAGAGGGAGGAGAGGGGGAAGAAGAACAGGGGATGACGAGGTGGGAGAGGGATCAGGGGGGAGAGGGATGGGGGGGGGGGTTAGCCAAGGGGAGAGAGGGAGGGGGCAGGGAGTTAGAAGGGGTGGTGTGAGAGAGAGAAAGAGAGAGGAGAGCGAAAGTCAAATACTAAGCACCGCAAGACCCAAAGTCTCAACAAATACGACCCTTCAGTACCTCATCCTGTCTCATCCTACTCTCTGCACCATTTAATACCCTGTCTAATCCCTGTCTCCTCCTCACTAAACATGCTTCACATGGACTCGATGGGCCCAATGGTCCGTTTCCCAGTTGTCCCTTTCTGTGAATATAAAATTCAGAGTTCAGTTGCTGGAAAATGCCTTCCTAAACCACAGCCTCTCTTCTAAGAGTAGCAGCAGCATCCTTGACCTCCACATCACATCCATTTACTGGAGGACTGGAGTTATAAGGGGAGGCTTGATAGGCTGGGCCCTGCTTTCCCTGGAGCGCTGGAGGCTGAGCAAGTACTTTATGATGTAGCGTGACCAGCAATATGAGGGACATAGAAAAGGTGAGTAAAATTAGAGGACATAGATTTAACGTGAGAGGGAAGAGATTAAAGGGGACTCGATGAGCCATTTTTTCAGGGAGGGAGGGAATGGTGGGATGGAGGGAGTGAAGGAATGGGGGGAAGGGAGGTGAAGATATGAGAGTGACAGTGTCGGATGCATGAAGAGCAGAAATGGTGCAGTGGGGAGGGGTGAGAGGGGATACGGGGAACATGATTTTGACGAGTTGAAAGTGGAGAATGAGAGAGGGATGGGCGGATTGAAGAATGAGACAGAGTAAGACAAAAATAGAAAAGAAATGTGACTTGCTGGTCAATTTCACTGTCCAATCCCAACAGACCGCACCCTTTCCCATTCATTCCCACTATCCAATACTAATGGATCCCACTCCTTCCCATTCATTCCTAAAATCCAATGCCACTGGACCCGGATTCCCATCAGGTGAATGGTCACAGTCTTTTCCCAGGGAAGTGAAGTCCAATGGTGGAGGGAAGACATAGATTTAACAGGAACCTGAGGGGCAACTGAACCACACCATAGGGTGGTGCGCGAATGGAATGAGCTGCCAGAGGAAGTGGCAGAGACACGTACACGGAGGGCAGGTACATGGATAGGAAATGAAATGGACCGACTGCAGGCAAACAAGGCGAGCTCAGGCACCTTGGTCAGAACAGCCAAGTTGGGCCAAAGGGCTTGTTTCTATGCCCTAAATCTACCACTATTTGCAGCCCTTCTGCGGCCACTGCCTCTCCTGGACAAAGCAATGATTTACAGCACCTCCTGTATCACCTCCTCCCTCTCTCCCTCCGTGCAGGGGCCACAGTCCTGTGGGTAAAGTAGTGAGCCACCTGCACATGTTCTAACCCAATGGCTGTGTTGGGAGCCCACCCTGGGGCCTCCCCCACACCAGAGACTCCGGACACAGGGTGGGTGCCGACCGACTGCTGAGTCCATGGGGAAGACCCTTCGCTTCAAGTCACTCTCCAACCCCCACCCCACTCTCACCACTCTGTGTCACCCCCAGCACTGTTACTATGCAGTCCCAGACTAGCCCACGGACCCACCCGCCCACCCTCCCGTTCCCCCTCCCCCTCGCTCTCTTCGCCCCTCATCCTCAGCCTCGCTCTCCCACACTCCCGTTCCCCCTTCCCACCCTCACCCATTGCCCCTCGCCCTCCCTCCTCCTCCCCTCAGGGTAGGGTGCATCCTGCAGGACTCGATCTCAACACCCTCTGACTCTGGGTAACCAGCAGTTCCCCTGTATCAGGATTGCTGGCTCTGCAGGTCACATGGCCTCAGCTTTTTTCTTCATTAGTACCGTCTGACCTGCTCAACAAGCCCCACAGCCCAGTCATTAACACCCAACACAAGCTCTATCACGTTGCACATTCCATCTCCACCGATCAGACACAGTGCCTAGCGCCCCCCCCCCCCCCCCCCCCCCCCCCCCCCCGTCCCAGCCCCTCCCTCCCTCCCACTGACAACAAACACTTCTCTCTTTACCACTGCTGAAGAAGGGTGTTGGACCTGAACTGTTAACACTGGTTCTCTCTCCTCAGATACTGCCTGACCAGTGCGTTTATCCAACACTCTCAACCCAAACGTCTGCATAGTTTAATATGAACCAAACATGATGGATTAGAGGGAGCTTCACTCTGTCTGCCCTGGGAGTGTGTGAGGGGCACTGTAGAGGGAGCTTCACTGTGTCCGTCTGTGGGAGTGTGTGATGGGGCAGTGTACAGGGGGTGTGTGATGGGGCAGTGTAGAGGGAGTGTGTGATGTGAGGGTCAGTGTAGAGGGAGTGTGTGAGGGGCAGTGTAGAGGGAGTGTGTGATGGGGCAGTGTAGAGGGAGTGTGTGATGGGGCAGTGTAGTGTGTGATGGGGCAGTGTAGAGGGAGTGTGTGATGTGAGGGGCAGTGTAGAGGGTGTGTGTGATGGGGCAGTGTAGAGGGAGTGTGTGATGGGGCAGTGTAGAGGGAGTGTGTGATGGGGCAGTGTAGAGGGAGTGTGTGATGGGGCAGTGTAGAGGGAGTGTGTGATGGGGCAGTGTAGAGGGAGTGTGTGATGGGGCAGTGTACAGGGAGTGTGTGATGGGGCAGTGTAGAGGGAGTGTGTGATGTGAGGGGCAGTGTAGAGGGAGTGTGTGATGGGGCAGTGTAGAGGGAGTGTGTGATGGGGCAGTGTAGAGGGAGTGTGTGATGGGGCAGTGTAGAGGGAGTGTGTGATGTGATGGGGCAGTGTACAGGGAGTGATGTGATGGGGCAGTGTAGAGGGAGTGTGTGATGTGATGGGGCAGTGTATAGGGAGCTGCACTCTGTCCAACCTGTGCCCTCACCATTGGGCTGGACACTCAGCTCGACCAGTGGGACGGATTTCTCCAGAATCTTCTGCCAGCTTCCGTCGGGGTCCTGGAGCCACTGTGCGGCCACACACTCGTAACGCCCCGCGTCCTGCATCTCCACATGCTGCACGTACAGGTGGTAGGAGTTGGCACCAAATTTCTGCAGCCCCACCTCTCCGCGCGTGAAACGCAGCCAGAAGGGGCCCCCCGTGTCCACGTCCAGGGCAAGATCACGGTCCAGCCCCGCCACAGGCTGCCCCCGGCCCGCTGCCGCCTCCTGCAGGACGAAACTCACTGCCACGTGGAGGTGCAGTGGTGAGGAGGAGGCCACGGCACAGTGTAGCGCCAGTGACTGCCCCTGGTGCAGCGTGAGCGGCTCCACTGCATCTGGGCCCGTCAGCTGCAGTGTGTCTGGCACCACTGTCACAGGGGGAGGGGACAGAGGGAGATGGGTATTGGGGGGGGGGGCATGGAGGAGAGAGGAGAGAGGGGTGATGAAAGAGGGATGGGGAAGATGGAGGGGATGTGAATGAACCGGGACGAGGAAGAGTGGTGTGGGGGAAAGGAGTATAGCGAGGGAGCGGGCGGGTATGAAGTGTGAGGACGAAGTACCGGAGGGTCGCTGGGAGCGATGGGGGATGGATGGTAGGGGGTGATGGGTGGGGTTCGGGGGAAGGGCTGGATTGGCGGAGGTGGGTGTGGGTGGGTTGGGTTGGCGTTGTGTTGTGAGATGGAAGGAGAGAACGAGCGGAGAGGATCCAGGCAGGATGGAAGGGATGGAGGGGAGAGGAAGGTGAGGATGAAGACAGTGACAGATGGCAGGAAGGTGCAATGGGTCAAGTGGGAGGATGGGCAGGATGGGATATGAGGAGAGGTGAATGTGGGAATGAGAAGGAGGGAGGGGTGGGTTGAAGAACGAGTACAGAGCGAGAGAGAAATAGAAAAGAAACGTTACTTGCTAGTCGATTACTCCCACTGTCCAATCCCAATGGACCCCACCCTTCCCATTCACTCAGGTTCATACAACCTTTGGCCCAATGCGTCAATGCCCAATCTAAATCAATCCCATTTGTCTGCATTTCACCCATATTCCCCTGAACCTTTCCTATCCATGTACCTGTCCACGTGCCTTTTGAATGTAGACACTCAGAATGTTTAGTTTAGTTTAAAGAAATAACGCAGAGGATACCACTTTGTCCCACCTTGTCCACACCGCCCAGCATTCACCCCGTACACTAACACTATCCTACACACTAGGGACTATTTACAATTGCAGCAAAACCAATTAATCCATAAACCTGTACGTCTTTGGAGTGCGTGAGGAAACAGGAGCAACTGGAGAAAACCCATGTGGTCACAGGGAGAATATCCAAACTCCGCACAGACAGCATCCATGGCCAGGATCGAACCCGTGTCCCTGGCACTGTAAGGCACCAACTCTACCACTGCGCCATTATGCCATCCATGTCTGAAGAGTTTTTGCAGTTTTTGTTTTGTATATATTTTTTATTCTGAAAAGTTTTCTATTTTAAATAACGTGTATTTACTGAGTGAACAAAAGTTGCAGCTCGAGTTCCAATTAAATCTTTTGCCTCTCACCTGTGTCTCTTGATTTCTCTACCCTGGGTGAAAGACTTGGCATTCACCCTGTCAATTCCCCTCATGATCTCATATGCCTCTATGAGGTCACCCCTCATCCTCCTGTGCTCCAAGGAATAAAGTTCTAGCCTGCCCAGACTATCCCTGTAGCTCAGGCCCAGACAAGATTGTAAATATTCTCAACACGCCCACTGCCCATTGCCAATGGACTTCATCCATCCCCACACACTCCCACTGCTCATTGCCAATGCACCACCCTTCCCCATTGCCAATGGTCTGAGCTACAGGGAGGGGATGAGTAGGCTGAGACTTTATTCATTGGAGCACAGGAGAATGAGAGGTGATCTTACAGAGGTGTACAAAATCATGCGAGGAATAGATTGGGTCGATGCACAGAGTCTATTGTCTAGAGTAGGGGAATCGAGGGTTAAGGTGAAGGCTAAAAGATTTAATAGGAATCTGAAGGGTAACCTTTTCACACAAAGGGTGGTGGGGTATGGAATAGGCTGTCAGAGGAGGTTGTTGAAGCAGGGATTATCCTAACGTTTAAGAAATAGTTAAACAGGTACATGGATAGGACAGGTTTGGAGGAATACAGGCCACACCCGGGACATGTTGGCCTGTATGGGCAAGTTGGACTGAAGGGCCTGTTTTCACACTGTATCACTCCATAACTCCATTCCCTCCCCCTGCCCACCACCAATGGATATTGTTCTTTGTTAACGCATGGCTACCTTTCAGCTGGACGAGGGCCGTGTACTCGGCCCGATATCTCCCCTCTGCTGCCGGGACACTGCACTCCAGGTCGCCCTCATCGGATTTGCGAACCTTCCCAATGAGCAGCTGGACGGAGCCGGGTGCGGGGCGTCTGATGGCGACCTCGGTGGAGAGCACCCTGTGTCGGAGGCTGGCGTGGGCGAAGGTCGGGTCCCGCGTACTCACCAGCCTGAGCCTTACCGGAGGCTCCGAGCGTCGGATTAAAGTCCACTCGAAATCCAGCACACTGGTCTCATCCAGGGCCGACACGTTGCAGAACACTGATAGCTGGCTTCCCTCTACCCTGAAGAGAGGGCCCCGAGGCAGGCGCACTCCCGGCACCCACGCCAACGCTACAGGGAGACAAGGTCATGGAAGACAAGCTTCCCATCCACCCACCCTGCACATTCCCAACGGACCAGCCCTCCCATCCACCCCAGCCCTTCCCATTCCACCCACCCAACTTGCACACTCCCAACGCCCCCATCCCCTCCCATCCACCCACCTTACACAGTCTCACCAGACCCCAGCCTTCCCACCCACCCTGCACACTTCCAACGGACCCCAGCATTTCCAATTTAACTCACCCTACACATTCCCAAAGGACCATCCCATTCATTTCTACCCTCCAGAATCCCTTCAGACCCAACCCCTTCCCATTTACTAACACTGACCCCATTCTCAACAGACTCCATTCACTCCCACCATCTACACTACCAATAGATCCCTTCCTTCCCCATTCACTGCCACTCTGTATAATCCTAAACAATCAAAATCCTTCCTATTGCAAAACATTCTCTCCCTCTGTACCCAGTACAATGAGTGGAGGGAGCTTCTGTCTCTAAACCCATGCCTTGGGAATGTGTGAGGGGACAGTGCAGATGGACCTTCAGTCTGCATCGAACGTCATAATGTTATCAAACGTCATGCCTTCACAGGTTTGAGCTGAGGGAGAGACACAAAATGCTGAAGAAACATGGATTGCTGACATTCCGGGCAAACAGGACAGAGTCTGGGTAGTAATCGATGAACACAGGCTAGGATGGGCCCCCCCCCCAAGAGGGATGATAGGCAGATTGGTCGACAAAGGCCAGAGTTGAAACAACAGACAACCCCAATGGGTTGTGGATTGCGAAAACCAGGGGTATCAAACTTACAGATTGTGTACCCATTGGAAAGGATAAAGGGGGAGGGAGGGGGAGAGACAGATGAAAGGTCAGTCAAGCTTCAGGAAAGGGGAGGGTGGGTGGGATTCGAGGGGAAAAAGGGGAGGGGAAGAGGTTTATTTGTGCATAAGTTCTATAAAATTGGAGTATTCAATGTTGCAAACTATCCAGGCAGAATATGAGGTGCTGTTCGAGGAGGAGGAGCCATCTTGGTGAACGGCTGCTAGCCAGCAGCCGTCCGTTTTAAATCCGTTTTTTTTATAGTTTTTACTGAGTCCTGTTTTTTGTTTGTAGGGGATATGGTCTTTTTAATGTGGGGGGTAGGTGTAAACCTAATTTCTAGGTCCCTACCTGGTCGGTGTGGCAGCTTCTTCTCCGGGCTGCCCGTCGATCCGTCCTCGTGGCCTACCTGCGGGCTTGGAGCGCCGTTTCCTGGCGGGAACCGCCCAGCACCTCGGCCTCGGCGGCGGCACAGCATTGGAGCGCTGGAGCGGAGTGGAGCGGGCGATGCCTTGCCTGGGTCGCCGCGCTGGAGCGACGCGCTGGAGCTCTGGCGAGCTGGACCGCCGAGAGCAACAACTCCGGGCTGCGGGCTGCGGAGAGGCGGCGCCGACTTTGTCATCTGGAGCCTGGGAGCTCCAAACCGGCGCGGCCTTGTCGGCTTCGGCAGCTGCGGGCTCCAACCAGAAAGCGGCCGTTCCAAGTGGCCCAGCCGCCGAAAGGACTCTCCCGACGCCGGGGCAAGACCACCTGGTGAGAACGGCCAGGGACATCGGGCCTCCGTAGAGGCAATTGCGGTGGCCTCAATAGGCCTGACTTTGGGGTGAACATGGGGTGGGGACTGGACATTGTGCCTTCCCCCATAGTGCTATCCACTGTGGGGGGATGATTTTTTTTGTCTAACTGTAGTCTTGTAGGTTTGTGTCCAAGATGGCTGCCGTGAAGGGAGAGTGGACGCTGGCACAAATTGGTTGCCGCTGCTCTCTCTTCACACTGTGTTTTTGATTTTCTGTTTTTGGATTGAATTCTGTTTTTAATTTGTGTCTCTGTGATGTCTTTATTATTTGTTATATTCCGATTATATGTTATTCCGATTAAATGTCTATTATTGTTATGTCTGTATTCTTTCTTTATGTGCTGCACGGAGAGGACGCTGGCGCTGTTTGTTCGCCGCTTCTCCGTTTGCTATTGTCTGTTACTATTGTAAAGCGACTTTGAGTCTTAGAAAAGCGCTATAAAAATAAAATGTATTATTATTATTGTTCCGTCTAGTAGCCCATGACCTCACTCTGGCAATGGATGAGACCCAAGACAGAAAGATAAGAATGGTAAAGGGGAGGGCAGTTAAAATGGTTGGCACCCAGGAGATCCAGCAGGCCTTGGTGGACAAAGTGCATATTTGGTCGCCAAGTCTACGCTTGGTCTCACCGATGGACAGGACCCCACACGATGCAGTAGATGAGGTTAGAGGAGGTGCACATGCATCTCTGTCTCACCCTGAGAACCCTGGATGGAGATGAAGGAGGAAGTACATGGACAGGTGGTGAAGAGGGTGGTGAATCTGTGGAATTCATTGCCATAGACGGCTGTGTAGGCCAAGTCATTGGAAATGGTAAATGTGAAGATTCTTGATTAGTACAGGTGTCAAGGGTTATAGGAAAAAGGCAGGAGAATGGGGACGAGAGGGAAAGATATATCAGCCATGATTGAATGGCGGAGGAGATTCGAGGGGCCCAATTGCTTAACTCTGCTCCTAATTATGAACATATGGCAGGTGTTACATCTCCTGCATCGGCAGGGGAAAATACCGGGGGAAGGGGTGGTTTGGGTGGGAAGGGATGAGTGAACCAAAGAGTTGTGGAGGAAGCAATTTTTGTCGAAGCCGAGATGGAAAGGTGTGACTGATCGTGGGACCATGGAAGTGACGGACATGTAGGAGGATGGTGTGTTAAATGGGGAGGCAGGTGGGGTGAAAGGTGATGGCTAGGGGGGGTCCTATCCTTGTTGTATCTGGGGGGCGGGGGAGCGAAAGGGAAACCACGGGACAGGGGAGTTGCGGGTGGGGATCCATCTATGACAGCCGGGGGGGATCACCTTCACTAAAGAATGAGGAGTCGGAAACCTCATCTGGGGAGCAGGTGCGGTGGACACGGAGAGCAGGGGATAGCGTCTTTGCAAGAGGCTGTTCCCCCGGGGCTCCAGAGAGATGTTTTGATGTGTTCTGATGAAGTGTTTAAAAATAGATGCGGTTACATTACGGAATGACACAGGCACAAACATGAGCGTCTGTCCCTCCCTCACGATCATCCCCCTCCTTCCATCTTCCCACCCCTCGTCCGCCTCATAGTCCTCACCCCAACCCAGTTACTGCCACCTCCCGCCTCTGCACCCCCTCTCCCTCGCCCCTTTCCCTCCAGCATTCTGCCCCATTCTCTCTCCAACCCTTCCACTCTTTCTCCTGTTCTCTGCCCCTTCGCTCGTTATTTATCCGCAATTCCCCCACTCTCCAGGCTGCCAGTCTCAATCAGTCACAGCCTCATCCTTCGCTTCTCTCCCTCTCCCTCCATCCATCACCTCCCCCCGCCGCACCCTCTTGGCCCGGCGCTACATCCTCTCTCTCCCAACTCGTCCCCGCCCTCTGCGCCACAAACCGATCAAAACAATGACTCCGTCTCACCGGCTCCGGCGCTCATCACCAGCAGCGCGGCAGCGGCGACCCGCCCCGCCATGATAGAGCCGCTCCCGCTCCCGCCGGTGGATCAGTGGCTGCTGCCTGCGGCCGAGCAGCGCATCCCCGCACGCCCACGCTAACCCTGTCCCTCCCCCAGTCTCTCCTCCTCCCCATCAGTCTCCCGGACCCTCCCCCCATTCTTCCCCAGCCCTCCCTCCCCTCCACAGTCTCTCCTCCTCTTCGTCAGACTCCCGGACCCTGGTCTCTCTCTCTCTCCCCTCCCCTCCCCTCTCCCTCCCCCCCCCCCCCCCTCTTTCTCCACCCCCTCTCTCCCCACCACCCTCTCTCTCTCTCCCCCTCACTCTTTCTCCCCCCTCTCTCTCCCCTCCCATCTCTCTCTCCTCCCATCTCTCTCTCCTCCCATCTCTCTCTCTCCCTCCCCCACCCTCACCCACCTCCCCTCTCCACCACCCCCCTCTCCCTCTGTCTCTTGCCCTTCTGTCTCTGGTCCTCTCTCTCTGTCTCTCCCCATTCTCTCTCGACCCTCACTCTCTGCCCCCCCCCCCCCCCTATCTAGACGCGCCTGCGAGTTGGGGGCTATGCGTCAGTGGATAGGGCGGTTATGGGGTAAAAGGAGCAAATTAATAATATTAATATAATATCAAGGGGGTAGTTAGCGTGTGTGCGGGAGGGTAGTTAGTGTGTGTGCGGGGGTGGTTAGTGTGTGCGACGCCGCATCCCGCCCCCCCCACTCCCCCCCCCCCCCCCCCCCCTTCCCCTTCGCAACCGCGCATTGGTGTGGACAGACCCAACGGGTCTGCACTTGGTCTAGTAACTATTAAAAGTCTGATCTTGGATGTGTGTGTATTTGTGTGTGTGTGCGTGTGTATGTGCGTGTGTATGTGTGTGTGTGTGGGTGCGTGTGTGTGTGCGTGTGTGTGTGCGTGTGTGTGTGTGTGATGTTCGTCTGCATTTCACATCTCCTCAAAAACACGACGCACTAATGGTGAAATATTTACATATTCTTATCGAGATTTACGGCATGATGTTCAAAATTGCTTTATCTGAAAATTTGATGCATTATTTCCCGTTATTTATGAAAATGTTCTAAAAATTCAGATAACTTCAGTCAACATGGATTTGTGCCTGGAAGGTCATGTTTGCCTAAACTTCTTGAATTTTTTGAAGAGGTTACTAGGGAAATTGACGAGGGTAAAGCAGTGGATGTTGTCTATATGGACTTTAGTAAGGCCTTTGACAAGGTTCCTCATGGAAGGTTGGTTAAGAAGGTTAAACTGTTGGGTATAAATGCAGGAATAGCAAGATGGATTCAGCAGTGGCTGAATGGGAGAAGCCAGTGGGTAATGGTGGATGGCTGTTTGTCGGGTTGGAGGCAGGTGACTAGTGGGGTGCCTCAGGGATCTGTGTTGGGTCCTTTGTTGTTTGTCATGTACATCAATGATCTGGATGAAGGGGTGGTAAATTGGATTAGTAAGTATGCAGATGATACCAAGATGTTGTGGATAATGAAGAGGATTTCCAAAGTCTACAGAGTGATTTAGGCCATTTGGAAAAATGGGCTGAAGGATGGCAGATGGAGTTTAATGCTGATAAATGTGAGGTGTTACACCTTGGCAGGACAAATCAAAATAGGACGTACATGATAAATGGTAGGGAAATGAAGAATACAGTTGAACAGAGGGATCTGGGAATAACCGTGCATAGTTCCTTGAAGGTGGAATCTCATATTAGATAGGGTGGTAAAGAAAGCTTTTGGTATGCTAGCCTTTATAAATCAGAGTATTGAGTATAGAAGCTGGGATGTAATGTTAAAATTGTACAAGGCATTGGTGAGACCAAATCTGGAGTATGGTGTACAATTTTGGTCGCCCAATTATAGGAAGGATGTCAACAAAATAGAGAGAGTACAGAGGAGATTTACTAGAATGTTGCCTGGGTTTCAACAACTAAGTTACAGAGATAGGTTGAATAAGTTAGGTCTTTATTCTCTGGAGCGCAGAAGGTTAAGGGGGGACTTGATAGAGGTCTTTAAAATGATGAGAGGGATAGACAGAGTTGATGTGATCAAGCTTTTCCCTTTGAGAATAGGGAAGATTCAAACAAGAGGACATGACTTCAGAATTAAGGGACAGATGTTTAGGGGTAACATGAGGGGGAACTTCTTTACTCAGAGAGTGGTAGCGGTGTGGAATGAGCTTCCAGTGGAAGTGGTGGCGGCAGGTTCGTTGGTATCACTTAAAAATAAATTGGATAGGCATATGGATGAGAAGGGAATGGAGGGTTATGGTATGAGTGCAGGCAGGTGGGACTAAGGGAAAAAAGTTGTTCGGCACGGACTTGTAGGGCCGAGATGGCCTGTTTCCGTGCTGTAATTGTTATATGGTTATATGGTTATAGGGTTAACTTGAAAAATAAATGTGATGGTCTCGCTGATGACGTCACAATGGGTCTGCTCCTTACGGCCTGCTGCCCTATGTGCCACATCACCCCTCTCCCTCCATCCCGCACCCCCCCCCCCCCCCCGTTCTTCAAAAGCAGCAGAGAGAATGAGCAAGTGGGCTCTGTACTACAGCGTCTGAGGACTTCCGAGCGCTTTCGAGGTCCCCCAAGAACCCGCGATGTCCCGAGCGCTCCCAAGGTCGCAGCCCGCTCGCAGGCGGCCCCGCCCGCTCAGTGTCCGTGCCGCCTGCTCACCGAGTTCAAGTCCGCCCTCTCCCTCCCCCCCCCCCCCCCCTATCTCCCCCCTCACTCTCCCCCTCCCTCTCTCTCTGTGCCTCTGTGTCCATCTCTGTACCTCTGTGTCCCTCTGTGTCCCTTTCTGTGCCTCTGTGTCCCTCTGTGCCTCTGTGTCCCTTTCTGTGCCCCTTTGAAGGTTACTCTACCCTTTTTTCCGCTACCACATCAAACTGATATCTTGGAAAAAAAATTACATTTGAACCCTTATCAGAAAGGATTAATAAAGACTTAGTTGATTTTAAAATTACAAATAGATATATTTGATAAAATTAAGAATGACTGGGAAAGAGAACTCTACCTATGAAAATGTCTCTACCTATAGAGAAATGGGAGAGGATTCTTCAACGTCAATACTTCTTCAAAGTGTGCAAGACCCACTCTGATACAATTCAAGGTGTTTCACAGAGTTCATATGTCAAAATATAAGTTAGCTTGTTTTTATGGTCATATAAATCCTACCTGTGATAGATGGAACTCTAAAGTGGCCTCACTGACCCATATGTTTTGGTCCTGCCCACTTTTGGAAAAATATTGGAAAGACATTTTTGATACTATTTCTGTAGTATTAGGTACTGATTTACAACCTCATCCTATTACTGCAATTTTTGGGCTACCAATGTTAGATTCTATTCATTTGTCCCGCTCCGCCCTTCGGTTGATTGCTTTTACCACATTAATCGCCAGAAGATCTATTTTATTTAAATGGAAAGACTCTAACCCTCCGACCACACTCCATTGGTACTCTGAAATGATATCATGTTTAAATTTAGAAAAAATCAGGAATGACATTGATGAACCCTTGGTTAAATGTGATAAGACTTGGGGAAAATGTATTCAACACTTTCAGACAACATAAATTGCTCCCTCTCCAACCTTTATAAAAATTATTTTACCTTTATAAGGTGGAACGGACTTGACGGCAAACAGGGACTTAAATTGTTGAAATTGTCAGCTCAGATTATGTTTTGCTTTTTTATTTTTTTTCTCTAGATTAGGGGGGTTTTGTTTCTTCCTTTTTTCTCTTTTTATCTTTGTGTTTTTTTTCTACATATATGTTCTCTTTTAAACATTTAACTATATTTACATAGAGGTCTATATTCAATGTATATTTTGATACTGGACTCATATTTAAGTTACACCTGTTATTAATGTAATCCTGATCCTATGTATCAATATCATTGTTATGTTTATCGTTATTCTTTTTGTTTTGTTGTTTTGTTTTGTTTTTGTTTTTGTTTTTAGAAAAAAAACGAATAAAAAAGATTTTTAAAGAAAGGATGAGCCCATTCGGCCCTTCTAGCCAGCACCGCCATTCATTGTGATCATGGCTGATCGTCCCCTATCAATAACCCGTGCCTGCCTTCTCCCCATATCCCTTGATTCCACTAGCCCCTAGAGCTCTATCTAACTCTCTTTTAAATCCATCCAATGACTTGGCTTCCACTGTCCTCCGTGGCAGGGAATTCCACAAATACTGTCCATGCCCCTGGATCCCTCTCATAGAAACATAGAAAATAAGTGCAGGAGGAGGACATTCGGCCCTTCGAGCCAGCACAGCCATTCCACAGGGAATTCCACAAATACTGTGCCCCCATTTCTCTCTCTGTGCCTCTGTGTCCCTCTCTGTGCCTCTGTGTCACTGTCTGTGCCTCTGTGACCCTCTCTCTCTCTATCCCCTCCCTCTCTAGCCGCGACTGCGAGTTGTGGGCTATGCGTGAGTGGATAGGGTGGGGATGAGGTAAAAGGAGCGACTAAATAATATTGATATAATATCAAGGGGGGGTGGTTAGTGTGTGTGTGTGAGTGGGGTGGTTAGTGAGTGTGGGGGGTGGTTAATGCGTGCGTGTGACGTTGCAGACCACCACCCACTACAACCGTGCATTGAGGGGACAGGACCCAACGGGTCCCCCTCGGTCTAGTAATTATTAAAAGTCTGATCTTGAATGTGTGTGTTTACTTATTTGTGTGTATGTGTGTGATGTTCATCTGCGTTTCACATCTCCTCGAAAACACGACGTGCTAAGGGTGAAACTTTTACATATTCCGATAAAGATTTACGTCATGATGTCAAAATCAATCAATCAATCAGTTTTATTCGTCACATTGCACATAAAGTGCAAGTGAAATGAATTTGTCAGCAGCGGTACTATGATAAAGAACACACAAACACAATAAAAATTTAACACAAACATCCACCACAGCATTCATCACTGTGGTGGAAGGCACAGAAATTGGCCGGTCCTCCTCCATTTTCCCCCGTGGTCGGGACCTCAACCCTCCGCAGACAGCGCTGCGGGTGTCCAGATGATAAAGGACAAGGTAAAAGTCAAGGTAAGTCCAGGATCGTCTCTTCCCCACCGGAGACCGCGGCTTCAGGCTGGTGTAGAGAGAGAGGGGGAGAGAGAGAGGGGGAGAGCTCCTCTAGGATCTTTGCTGCTGACCGCTGCCCACTCCCTTCCTCAACCTGGCGATCTCTGGCCGTCATGGGAGATGACCTCCTCTCCGCCTCCCCCGCCCGATCATGTGTCATGCAATCAAGTGGGCTTCCACTCGCGGAAGCCACGATCGGCCGGCCCTTCGCTGCTTTTGACCGTCCTCAGATCGCTCCGAACCTCGCTCGGGTCCACGCTGGCTGCAGCCTCGCTCAGGCCCAGCGCCTGGTGGGGAGGCGGCTGCACTACGGCCTGGATAGGTGCTGCCTCTACCCCCTCCCCCTCCCTCTCTACCCCCTCCTCGGGGCAGAGAAAGAGAGAGAATGAGGTGGGGGAGGGAGATAGGGGGGGAGAAGGGGGTGGAGGAGATGGGACGAGGAGGGGGAGTTGGGTGGGAGAGGGGGGAGGGGGAGGGGAGAGGGGGAAGAGAGGTGGGAGAGGGGCTCGCTCGGGCCCATCGCCTGGTGGGGAGGCTGCTGCTCCATGATCTGGGTAGGTGCTGCCTCAACCCCCTCCCTCTGTCCCCACCCTTTCTGCCCCCTCCCCCTCCCTCTCTGCTCCCCCCTTCCTCTCTGCCAACCCCCACCCCCCCCCCTTGATGAGTGGTGAATAATGGGACCCATGGGTGAGTGGAGGAGTATTGCGTTCGGGAACCAGCCCTCCCCTGTGACGCCGTGCGCCCCCCTCCCACCCGTCAATCTCTACCCCCTCTCTACCCCCTCCCCCTCCCTCTCCACCCCACCCCCTCTCTAGCTGCGCCTGCGAAGTTGGGGGCTATGCGTGAGTGGATAGGGCATGGGGATGGGGGAAAAGGAGCAAATGAATAATATTAATAAATATCAAGGGGACGGTTAGTGTGTGTGTTTGACGCCGAAGGCCCACCCCCCCCCCCCCCCCCCCCCCCCCCGCCCCCCCCGCCCAAAGAGTTTCACTTGGTCTAGTTACATATAAATGGATCTTGGACGCCATGTTGAAAATTAGACCTTTCCAGTGGTCTGACTGTGTTAGACTTTTGGTGCGTTATTAAGCACATCTGATACTTCAAAAAAAAAACGTTGAGAAACATTTCGAAGCAATTTTTTTAGGGAAAGGTGTTTTTTTGGTCCTATATGCAGCCATCTATTTATCTCACTCCTGGGGCACCCTCTCTCTCCGCTGGTGCGTTCCCTCTCGCTCTCTCTCGTGTTTCTCATCCCCCCTTTCGCTCTCACTTTCCCTCCGCCTGCTCCTCTTTATTTCCACTGTGGCATTCCATCCCTGCCCCCACCCCCCACCTGTTCCTATGCCCTTCCCACAAAGTGGCGCTCCCTCACGACCCCTTCCACAGGGTGGCGTTCTCTCAACACATCCACAGGGTGGCGCTCTCTCACTGCATCCACAGGGTGGCGCTCTCTCAACACATCCACAGGGTGGCGCTCTCTCAACACATCCACAGTGCGCACTCCCTCACTACCCGCTCCACTGTGCGATGCTCTCTCACCACCCTATGGGGTTCCACAGTACGGCACTCCCTCACTACCCCTTCCACAATTGTTGCTCCCTCACAGCCTTACACAGTGTGGCGCCCTTTCATCTTCCACAATTTGCATGACAATTTCACAACTCAAATAAGTGCAAAGTAAGGATTTTTCAGGATAGAATTTACTCACCTTTGGCAGATAATGAGTTAATTATGTACATCCTGCATGTCTTTGTCCATGACAAGCCCTGTCATGAACTTGTTTGAGTTTTTTGAGGCAGTAATGAATGTGAGCAATGAGGCTAGGGCAATGGATGTTCCCATGGATTGTAGTACGGCATCTAATAAAGTCCCTCATGGGATGCTGATCCAGATGTATATGGACCACAGTGACTTGACTGTTTAGATTCCAAACTGGCTTAACAGAAGGCAAAGAGTTGTGGTGTAAGAGTTATTCTGGGTGGAGATCTGCATGGATCTGTGTTGGAATGAAGGGGAGCCAGTGGATGTAGTGTATCTAGACTTTCAGAAAGCCTTTGATAAGGTCCCGCACGGGAGTGGTGACTAAAATTAAGCACATGTTATTGGGGGTAGGGTGTTGACGTGGATAAAAAATTGGTTGGCAGATAGGAAGCAAAGAGCAGGAGTGAATGGGTCCTTTTCAGAATGGCAGGCAGTGGCGAGTGGAATACCGCAAGGCTCGGTGTTGGGGCTGCAACTGTTTACCATATATATTAATGATTTGGAAGAGGGAATTAGGAGCAACACTAGCAAGTTTGCAGATGACACAAAGCTGGGTGGCAGTGTGAACTGTGAAGAGGATGTTAGGAGGTTTCAGGGTGAACTGGACAGGTTGAGTGAATGGACAGATGCATGGCAGATGCAGTATAATATAGATAAATGTGAGGTTATCCACTTTGGTGACAAAAACAAGGGGGCAGATTATTATCTCAATGGGGTTAGGTTAGGTAAGGGGGAGGTACAGCGAGACCTGAGTGTCCTTGTACACCAGTCACTGAAAGTTGGCGTGCAGGCACAGCAGGCAGTGAAGAAAGCTAATGGAATGTTGGCCTTCATAACAAGAGGATTTCAGTATAGGAGTAAAGAGGTTCTTCTGCAGTTGTATAGGGCTCTGGTAAGACCACATCTGGAGTATTGCGTACAGTTTTGGTCTCCTAATTTGAGGAAGGACATCCTTGTGATTGAGGCGGTGCAGCGTAGGTTCACGAGATTGATCCCTGGGATGGCTGGACTGTCATATGAGGAAAGATTGAAAAGACTAGACTTGTATTCACTGGAGTTTAGAAGGATGAGGGGGAGGGGATCTTATAGAAACATATAAAATTATAAAAGGACTGGACAAGCTAGATGCAGAAAACATTTTCCCAATGTTGGTTGAGTCCAGAACCAGGGGCCACAGTCTTAGAATAAAGGGGAGGCCATTTAAGACTGAGGTGAGAAAAAACTTTTTCACCCAGAGAGTTGTGAATTTGTGGAATCCCCTACCACGGAGGGCAGTGGAGGCCAAATCATTGGATGGATTTAAGAGAGTTAGATAGAGCTCTTGGGGCTAGTGGTATCAAGATATATGGGGAGAAGGCAGGCACGGGTTATTGATTGGGGACGATCAGCCATGATTGCAATGAAGGGCCGAATGGCCTCCTCCCGCACCTATTTTCTATGTTCTATGTTCTATGGGACATCTATTATTTGTGATGTAAGCTACTAAGATATAGGAGCAGAATTAGGCCCATTGAGTCTACTCTGCTGTTCACTCACTCACTTTTGCCATCTCCAAGTAACCTTTGACAGCCTTACTAATCAAGAACCTATCAATCTCCTCTTTAAAAATACCCAATATCTTTGCCTCCACAGCCATCAGTGGCAATGAATTCCACAGATTATTCACCTGGAGTGTTCACCAATTCAGAACCAGCAGGCAGCTCAAACGACAACAAAGCATTACTGCCAGACGAGCTCAAGGCATTCTATACTCAAGACTGATTCCTGGGATGTCAGGACTTTCATATGAAGAAAGACTGGATAGACTCGGCTTGTACTCGCTAGAATTTAGAAGATTGAGGGGGGATCTTAAGAAACTTACAAAATTCTTAGGGGGTTGGACAGGCTAGATGCAGGAAGATTGTTCCTGATGTTGGGGAAGTCCAGGACAAGGGGTCACAGTTTAAGGGTAAAGGGGAAATCCTTTAGGACCGAGATGAGAAAAACATTTTTCACACAGAGAATGGTGAGTCTCTGGAACACTCTGCCACAGAAGATAGTTGAGGCCAGTTCATTGGCTATATTTAAGAGGGAGTTAGATTTGACCCTTGTGGCTAAAGGGACCAGGGGGTATGGAGAGAAGGCAGGTACAGGATACTGAGTTGGATGATCAGCCATGATCATAATGAATGGTGGTGTAGGCTCGAAGGGCCGAATGGCCTACTCCTGCACCTATTTTCTATGTTTCTATGTTTCTATGCACGGTTTGATAGGTAGAACACTGATGTGCTCTCCCAGACTCCTATATCCCCCAATGGTATTACAATCTCAGTCACAGAGGCAAACATCAGAAGGAACTTCAGGAGAGTTGGTTATTGTGCATATCAACTCCTACCTCAACAAGAACCTGGACCCACGACAACTTCCCTGCTATCACTGCAGGTCAATGGAGGATGTGATCTCTCTGGCCCTCCACTCTGCATTGGACAACTTGGACAATAAGAACACCTACCTCAGGCTGTTGTTCACAGTCCACAGCTTGGCATTCAACACCATTCTCCTCTCTAAAATAATCACCATGTTCAGGTAATTGGGTCTGTGCATATCCCTCTGCAACTGGATCCTAAACTTCATAATCAACAGAACAGTCAGATTGAATTGGCAGCAACTCTTCTTCTTTGATAACCATCAGCACAGTGGCACCTCAAGGCCGTGTGCTCAGCAAATGTATACTCACTCTATACTCATGACTGTGTAGCTGGATACAGATCCAACTCTGTCTTTAAATTCACTGATGACACCACCCTTTCGGGGGAAATAACAGATGATGGTGAGTCAAAATATAGGAAAGAGATTGATCGACTGCGAATGGTAGCAACCTTGCTCTTAACATCAGTTAAGCCTAGGAACTGATTGTTGACTTTAGAAGAGGGTCGAGGATCTACAAACCTGTCTTCATCGATGTGCACATCTCTGAATATCTGTCCTTGACCAATCATGTTGAATCAATCAATAAATAACGCCTCAACGCCTCTACTTCCTTAGAAGAATTAGGTGATTTGCTATGTTTAATTTATGCTTCTACCCAACAACTATTAGGCTATTTAACACAAGATAGACACAAAAATGCTGGAGTTCTCAGCGGGACAGGCAGAATCGCTGGAGAGAAGAAATGGGTGACGTTTCAGGTTGAGACCCTTATTCAGACTAATGTTAGGGGAGAGGGAGATACATAGATAAGGAAGTGTACGGTGTGAAAATGGCAAAAGGGAAATGTAGAATAGATCATTGTTAGCTGGGAGAAGGTAACAACAAAGCAACAGAGATAAAATGTAATCGGAGACAGTAAGACTGGTCGGAGAACTGTGAAGGGGAGGGATGGAGAGAGAGGGAAAGCAAGGGTTACTTGAAGTTGCAGAAGTCAATGTTAATTCTACTGGGGTGTAAAGTACCTAAATGAAATATGAGGTTGTGTTCCTCCAATTTGCGCTGAGCCTCACTCTGACAATGGAAGTCCCGGATAAAAAGGTCAGTGTGAGAATGGGAGGGGGAGTTAAAGTGTTGAGCAACTGGGAGATCAGGTAGGTTTAGGCAGACTGAGCGATGGTGTTCAGTGCAACAATCGTCGACCCTGTGCTTGGTCTCGCTGATATACAGGAGTCCACACCTGGAACAACGGATACAGTAGATGAGGTTGGAGGAGGTGCAAGTGAATCTCTGCCTCACCTGAAAAGATGCCGGGGTCCCTGGACGGAGTCGAGGGTGGATGTATAGGGACAGATGTTGCATCTCCTGCGGTTACAGGGGAAAGTACCTGGGGAGGGGGTGGTTTGGGTTTGAAGGGACGAGTTGACCTGGGAATTGCGGTGGAACTGTTTCTGCGGAAAGTGGAAAAGGGTAAAAACTATTATTTTCGTTTGTTTTTCATACACTGAGCTATCTTTTTGTTATTTATGATGGAGTTTACAGAGTACAATGTTTACTATATCAGTTGTGCTGCTGAAAGTAAAAAATTTTTGTCCCGTTTTGTGTCATATGACAATAAAACACTCTCCAATTACTGGAAATATCCTCTCCACATCCACTCTAGGTCTTTCATTTCCAATAGGTTTCAATGAAATCTGCCCTTCATCATTCTAAACTCCATCCAGTACAGGCCCAGTCCCATCACACCCTCCACATCCGTTAACGCAACCTTCCCTTGGATCATTATTGTAAGCCACCTCTGGACCCACTCCAACACCAACACATTGTTCCTCAGATATTCACAATATTCCGAATGTGGCCTCACCAGAACCTTATAAAGCCTAAGCATTACATCCTTGTTTTTATATTCTAGTCCCATCCAAATGAATGCTGGCATTGTTTTTTCTGTCCTTCCTGCTGACTCAACATGCAAATTCACCTTTTGGGAATCCTGTGCCATCAATTCCAAGTCTTTTGGCACCTCTGATTTCTGAATCCTCTCCTCGGTTAGAAAGTAGTCTTTGCCTTTATTTCTTCTATCGAACGCTTTGCCATGTTGTATTCCATTTGCTCTCCCGACCTGTCCAAGCCCTGCTGCAACCTCCCTGCTTCCTCATCACTACCTGATTCCATCTCTCTTCTCCTCCTGCAGCGCATCTTCTCTCCCCTGGTGCACTCACGCTCTCTCCCCTGGTGCACTCATGCTCTCTCCCCTGGCACATTCCTGCTCCTTCCACTGGCCCTGTGATCTTCCCCGTCTCTCCTTCTTCGCTATTCCTGTCTCCCCCCTCCTTTTCTTGCCCTCATCGCGTTCCCGCACTGTGGTGCTTCACTCCTCCCCGTGCTGTTCCATCTCCCCCCTTTGCAACCTCCTCTCCCCATCTGCGGCACTCCCTCTCTCTCCTACCATGATCCCTCTCTCTGTGCAGCATTCCCTTCCCTTCTCTGCAGCATTCCCTCACTCCCCACCTGCGGCGCTCCCTCTAACACATACACACAGTGCTCCCTCTCTCCTCCACTGTGGGCTCATTCTCTCCCCCCACCCCTGCGGTGCTCTCTTTCACTCCCCCTACTCGCTCCGCCTCTGTGCCATCTACGATGCCCCCTCTCTCCCCGCCTCCGGCACTCACTCGCTCACTCTGGCAGCACTTCCTCTCATCCCTCGGGTACCCCTTCTCTCTACACTGGTGAGCTCCCTCTCCCTCCATGCCCCCCCCCCCCCCCCCCCCCATGGCGCTGCCCCATAGCTCTCAATATTTCTCCCTTTGCGCCCCTTAATTCATAATGTGGCATTCTCTCCCTCACAGCATCCTTCCACCATTTGGATGCCAATTTCACATTCATCAAGTTTGTGACTTACTGTCGTGGACAGTGTTGAAGGTTATCCAAGATTACAATATTATCTCAATGAACTGGGGAAGTGAGCCAAGGAATGGCTGACAGAAGTCAACTAGAATAAGTGGGATGTGTGCAATTTGTTCTGTTAAACCAGGGCTGGACGTCCAGTGAAAGGAGAGACCTTGGGGTACAGGTACATAGTTCCTGAAAGTGGCAACACAGGTAAACTGGAAGGTAGACAGAAGATGGAAACTATGCCATTCATTGACTACAGGAATTGGGACATCATGTTACATAGAAACATAGAAAATAGGTGCAGGAGTAGGCCATTCGGCCCTTCGAGCCTGCACCGCCATTCAATATGATCATGGCTGATCATCCAACTCAGTATCCAGTACCTGCCTTCTCTCCATACCCCCTGATCCCTTTAACCACATCTAACTCCCTCTTAAATATAGCCAATGAACTGGTCTCAACTACCTTCTGTGGCAGAGAGTTCCAGAGATTCACCACTCTCTGTGCGAAAAATGTTTTTCTCATCTCGGTCCTAAAGGATTTCCCCTTTATCCTTAAACTGTGACCCCTTGTCCTGGACTTCCCCAACATTGGGAACAATCTTCCTGCATCTAGCCTGTCCAGCACCTTAAGAATATTGTAAGTTTCTATAAGATCCCCCCCTCAATCTTCTAAATTCTAGCAAGTACAAGCCGAGTCTATCCAGTCTTTCTTCATATGAAAGTCCTGACATCCCAGGAATCAGTCTGGTGAACCTTCTCTGTACTCCTACTATGGCAAGAATGTCTTTCCTCAGATTTGGAGACCAAAACTGTACACAATACTGCAGGTGTGGTCTCACTAATACCCCGTACAACTGCAGTAGAACCTCCCTGCTCCTATACTCAAATCCTTTTGCTATGAATGCTAACATACCATTCGCTTTCTTCACTGCCTGCTGCACCTGCATGCCTACTTTCAATGACTGGTGTACCATGACACCCAGGTCTCATTGCATCTCCCCTTTTCGTAATTGGCCACCATTTAGATAATTGTCTACTTTCCTGTTTTTGCCACCAAAGCAGATAACCTCACATTTATTCACATTATACTGCATCTGCCATGCATTTGCCCACTCACCCAGCCTATCCAAGTCACCTTGCAGCCTCCTAGCATCCTCCTCACAGCTAACACTGCCCCTCAGCTTCGTGTCATCCACAAACTTGGAGATGTTGCATTCAATTCCCTCGTCCAAATCATTAATATATATTGTAAATAGCTGGGGTTCCAGCACTGAGCCTTGCGGTACCACACTAGTCACTGCCTGCCATTCTGAAAAGGATCCGTTTACTCCTACTCTTTGCTTCCTGTTTGTCAGCCAGTTCTCTCTGGCTCTTCACACTGTCCTGACTCACCTGGACAGACAGGGCACGTACGTGAGGATGCACTCCATTGACTATAGCTCTGCATTCAATACGGTCATCCCCACCAAGCTCACCACCAAACTCCACCAGCTAGGCCTCAGCTCGCCAATATGCGATTGGATCCTGAACTTTTTGACGGGGCGATCGTAGGCAGTGAGACTGGGCCCGCACCTGTCCTCCACTATCACCCTGAGCACCGGCACACCACAGGGCTGTGTACTAAGCCCCATGCTCTACTCCCTCTTCACTCACGACTGTGTTCCTGCATTCGACACCCACACCATCGTGAAGTTTGCAGACGACACAACAGTGATTGGGCTGATCACCAACGGTGATGAAACAAAATACAGAGCGGAGGTGCAGAACCTGGCGGACTGGTGCACACGTAACAACTTGTCACTAAACACCTCCAAGACCAAGGAACTGATTATTGACTTCAGGAGGTCCCATAATGGAGAATACGCCCCAATCTCCATTTACGGGGAAAGTGTGGAGAGAGTGTCCAGCTTTAAGTTTCTGGGCACTCACATTTCAGAGGACCTCACATGGTCCACCAACACCGCTGCGCTGGTCAAGAAGGCACAGCAACGACTGTTCTTCCTGAGGACATTAAAAAAGACTTGTCTGCCCCAACAGCTGCTGACAACGTTCTACCGCTGCACCACAGAGAGCATATTAACGTATGGCATCTCTGTGTGGTATCTCAGCTGCACGGAGGCGGAGAGGAGAGCTCTTCAGCGCGTCATCCACAGAGCGCAGAAGATTATTGGGACACCGCTACCAGCCTTGGAGGGCATCTACCACACACGGTGCCTCAGGAAGGCCATCAGCATCCATAAAGACTCCTCACACCCTTGTAATGGACTGTTCGAACTACTTCCCTCCGGCAGACGTCACAAGGCCTTCTACGCCCGTACCTCCAGACTCAGAAACAGCTTAATTCCCAGAGCTATAGCGGCTCTGAACCGGCCCTGCTGAGTGCCCCCCCCACCCCCCCTGGACTGTCTCCCTCAGATGGTCATGTCGCACAGTTTATTTTTATTTTTTATTTTTTTGACATATGTTGGAAGCTGCATACCAAATCTCGTTGCACTGATGTATAATGACAATAAAAGATATTATTATTATTATTATTATTATTATTATTATTATTATTATTATTATTATTATTATTATTATTATTATTATTATTATTATTATTATTATTATTATTATTATTATTATTATTATTATTATTATCCACATCAATACTGAACCCTCAATACCATGTGCTTTAAGTCCAGATATAACACATCCACTGGTTCTCCCTTATCCACTACTAGTTACATCCTCAAAAAATTCTATAAGATTCGTAAATCCATGCTGACTTTGTCCAATGATTTCACCACTTTCCAAATGTGCTGCTATCCCATCTTTAATAACTGACTCTAGCAGTTTCCCCACCACCGATGTTAGACTAACTGGTCTGTAATTCCCCGTTTTCTCTCTCCCTCCCTTTTTAAAGAGTGGGGTTTCATTAGCTACCCTCCAATCCTCAGGAACTACTCCAGAATCTAAAGAGTTTTCAAAAATTATCACTAATGCATCCACTATTTCTGGGGCTACTTCCTTAAGTACCCTGGGATACAGCCTATCCGGCCCTGGGGATTTATCGGCCTTTAATCCATTCAATTTACCTAACACCACTTCCCGGCTAACCTGGATTTCACTCAGTTCCTCCATCTCATTTGACCCGCGATCCCCTGCAATTTCCGGCTGATTATTTATGTCTTCCTTAGTGAAGACGGAACCAAAGTAGTTATTCAATTGGTCTGCCATGTCCTTGTTCCCCATGATCAATTCACCTGTTTCTGACTGCAAGGGACCTACATTTGTTTTAACTAATCTCTTTCTCTTCACATATCTATAAAAACGTTTGCAGTCAGTTTTTATGTTCCCTGCCAGTTTTTCTTTCATAATCTATTTTCCCTTTCCTAATTAAGCCCTTTGTCCTCCTCTGCTGGACTCTGAATTTCTCCCAGTCCTCTGGTTGGCTGCTTTTTCTGGCCAATTTGTACGCTTCATCTTTTGTTTTGATACTATCCCTGATTTCCTTTGTGATCCACGGATGCACTACCTTCCCTGATTTATTCTTTTGCCAAACTGGGATGAACAATTGTTGTTGGTCATCCGTGCAGTCTTTAAATGCCTTCCATTGCATATCCACCGTCAACCTTTTAAGAATCAATTGCCAGTCAATCTTGGCCAATTCACGTCTCATACCCTCAAAGTCACATTTCTTTAAGTTCAGAACCCTTGTTTCTGAATTAACAATGTCACTCTCCATCCTAATGAAGAACTCAACCATATTATGGTCACTCTTGCCCAAGGGGCCACACACAACAAAACTGCTAACTAACCCTTCCTCATTACTCAATACCCAGTCTAGAATAGCCTGCTCTCTCGTTGGTTCCTCTACATGTTGGTTTAGAAAACTATCCCGCATACATTCCAAGAAATCCTCTTCCTCAGCACCCTTGTCAATTTGATTCACCCAATCTATATGTGGATTGAAGTTACCTATTATAACTGTTTTACCTTTGTTGCACGCATTTCTAATTTCCTGTTTGATGCCACCCCAACTCCACTACTACTGTTAGGTGGCCTGTACACAACACCCACTAGAGTTTTCTGCCCCTTAGTGTTTCGCAGCTCTACCCATACCGATTCCACATCCTCCAAGCTAATGTCCTTCCTTTCCATTGCGTTAATCTCCTCTCTAACCAGCAACGCTACCCCACCTCCTTTTCCTTTCTGTCTATCCCTCCTGAATATTAAATATCCCTGGATGTTCAGCTCCCAGCCTTGGTCACCCTGGAGCCATGTCTCCGTGATCCCAACTATATCAAAGTCATTAATAGCTATCTGCGCATTCAACTCGTCCACCTTATTACGAATGCTCCTTGCATTGAGACACAAAGCCTTCAGGCTTGTTTTTACAACACTCTTACCCCTTATGCAATTATGTTGAAAAGTTGCCCTTAGTTACAGCTATTACAGATATTGGTCAGGCAACTTTTGCAGCATTGCAGTTCTGCTCAAGTGTGTAGAATAAATTCACAATGATGTTACCTGGACTAGAGGGCTTGATTTAAATAACATAGAACAGTACAGAACAAGAACGGACTCTTCAGCCAGTTCACTCAGAATTACAGTCACAGAGTAATACAGCATGGAAACAGGCCCTTCAGCCCAACTTGCCCATGCTGACCAACATGGTTGATCTACATTAGTCCCATCTGTCTGTTTTGGCCCATATGCTTATGGTTTTATCCATGTACCTGTATCCTTCTATACCAATTCTATCCATGTACCTGTCTAAATGTTTCTTAAACATGAAATAGAACCTACCTCAGCTACCTCCACCTGCAACTTGTTCCATATACCCACCACCCTTTGGTATCCCTCAGGTTCCTATAAAATCTTTCTCCCTACGTCTTGTCTTCTGGTTCTCGATTCCCCTACTCCGGGCAAAAGACTGCATTTACCCAATCTATTTCTCTCATGATTTTGTACACCTCTATAAGATTACCTCTATAAGCACACCAATGTTTCTACTTCCTTAGAAGGCTTAGGAAATACAACTCTCACCAACATCTACAGATGCACCATAGAAAGCATTTTATCAGGATGCATCACAGCTTGATTTGGGAACAGCTCCATCCAAGAACGCAAGAAATTACAACAAATTGTGGACGCAGCCCAGACCATCACACAAACCAACCTCCCTTCTATTGACTCCATTTATACCTCACGCTGCCTCGGCAAGGCCAGCGGCATAATCAAGGATCCCTCAGGTCGGCCGACTTGGGGTTGCTGAACATCCCGCGGTCTAGGCATAAGCTCAGGGGCAACCGCGCCTTTGCTGTTGCAGCTCCTAGACTGTGGAACAGCATCCCTCTTCCCATCAGAACTGCCCCCTCCATCGACTCCTTTAAGTCGAGACTTAAAACTCATCTCTACTCCCAAGCCTTTCTTTACGTCCTCTGAGTGAGGGCTATATGTATGTAGTGATGTTTGTATTGAATCTATGAACCACTGTTGTTTGTTATACTATTCTTATGCCAATGTAAAGCACTTTGGCCAACGAGAGTTACTTTGTAAATGCGCTATATAAATAAAAGTGACTTGACTTGACTTGAAGGATGAGTCACACCCTGGCCACTCCCTCTTCTCCCCTCTCCCATCAGGCAAAAGGCATAGAAGTGAGAAAACGCACACCATCGGATTCAGGAACAGTTTCTTCCCAGCTGTTGTCAGGCAACTGAATCGTCCTAAAGAGAGCAGTGCTGAACTACTATCTACCTCTTTATTGACCTCAAGTCGTCAAGTTTATTCGTCACATTCACATACGAGATGTGAAGTGAAATGTAAAGCGGCAATGCTCGCGGTTTGTGCAAAAAAAACTACAAAACAGAATGGAACAGAATCACATATTCACATATTACATATTTGTGGGAGGAAAACAGAAAAAAACAGCAATTTTAAAAAGGCATCACACAACAGTTAATTGGTTCAGTAAAGTTAGTCCCTGGTGAGACAGGAGTTTACAGTCCTAATGGCCTCTGGGAAGAAACTCCTTCTCAACCTCTCCGTTCTCACCGCATGGCAACGGAGGCGTTCACCTGACGTAGCAGCTGAAACAGTCCGTTGAATTGAATTGAATTGAATCCCTTTATTGTCATTCAGACCTTACGGTCTGAACGAAATTTCGTGCCTGCAGTCATACATACATCATACAATAATAAACAACAGTAAACACAAATTAACATCCACCACAGTGAGTCCACCAAGCACCTCCTCACTGTGGTGGAGGCAAAAAAATCTTAGGGTTACTGTCTCTTCCCTCCTCTTCTCCCTCTGCACTGAGGCGATTCCCCACCGGGCGATGGCACAACAGTCCCGCGGCTCACCGAACCCCGCAACGGGCCGGCTCAAACACCGCGGCCCGGGGGTGGTCGAAGCTGCCGCCCTCCAGTCCAGCGTACGCAGCCGCTGGCCCGCGGCTCAACCCAGGACTCAGGTCACCGCCGCCAGAACGCCGTCCCAGCCACCGGAGCACCGTTCCAGCCCCGAGCCAGATCGCCCTCACGTGAGTGCCGTTCTCCCTCGGGCTGGGCCACTCCGACGGGAGTGCCGTTCTCCCTCGGGCTGGGCCACTCCGACGGGAATGCCGTTCCACCCTCGGGCTGGGCCACTCCGACGGGAGTGCCGTTCCTCCCTCGGGCTGGGCCACTCCGACAGGAGTGCCACAGCCCCTCACGGGAGAGTCTCGGCCCCTCGCCAGGCCGACCTCACGGGAGCGCAGTTCCAGCCCCGAGCTGGGCCGCCCTCACGGGAGCGAGCCCAGGGCGAGTCCTGACAGGCTCTGCCTCCGGAGTCCCGAGGTCGCCAGCTCCGCCATTAGGCCTCAGCGCAGACGGAGGCAGAGAGGGGGGATACGACGAAAAAGTCGTATTCCCCCCAAGGGAGAGACAGCAAACCCCGTTTCAACCCCCCACTCCCCCTGCCCCCTCACATAAACACAACCTAAAAACCAAAAACGCAACTACGTAAAAAAACAACACAAAAAAGTAAAGACAAACAGATTGCAGGGGTGGAAGGGGTCTCCAACTTTCTTTCCCCACCCCCCATCAGTCTGAAGAAGGGTTTCGGCCCGAAACGTCGCCTATTTCCTTCGCTCCATAGATGCTGCTGCACCCGCTGAGTTCCTCCAGCAATTTTGTGTACCTCCAATGATCTTGTTGGCTCTGGGGTTGCACCTTCTGATGTATAGTTCCTGCAGGGGGGGGCGAGTATAGTTCCCATAGTGCGTTCGGCCGAACGCACTACTCGCTGCAGAGCCTTCTTGTCCTTGGCAGAGCGATTCCCAAACCAAATCGTGATATTTCCGGACAAGATGCTTTCCACAGCCGCTGAGTAGAAGCACTGGAGGATCCTCAGAGACACTCTGAATTTCCTCAATTGCCTGAGGTGGTAAAGGCGCTGCCTTGCCTTACTCACCAGTGCTGCAGCGTGTGATGTCCATGTCAGATCCTCGGAGATGTGGACTCCCAGGTATTTAAAGCAGCTCACCCTATCCACAGTTTCCCCATTTATCTTCAATGGTGTGTACGTCCTCGGATGATGTGCCCTCCTAAAGTCTACGATTAGCTCCTTAGTTTTTTTGATGTTCAAGAGGAGGCTGTTGTCCTGGCACCAGAGTGCTAGGCCAGCCACCTCCTCCCGGTAGGCCTTCTCATCGTTGTCTGAGATCAGGCCCACCACCACAGTGTCATCAGCAAACTTAATTATTGAGTTGGAGCTGAACCTAGCCACACAGTCATGTGTGTACAGGGAGTACAATAGGGGGCTGAGGACACAACCCTGGGGCGATCCTGTGCTCAGGGTGAGGGACTTCGATGTATTTCCCCCCATCTTGACTACCTACGGCCTGGGGGTGAGAAAGTCCAGGGCCCAGGCACACAGGGGGGTGTTGAGCCCCAGTTCCAGCAGCTTCTCAGTAAGTCTGGTGGGGACTATCGTGTTGAAGGCTGAACTGAAGTCTATGAACAGCATCATCATGTAGCCCCCCTTCTGGCTGTCAAGGTGAGAGAGAGCGGTGTGCAAAACCTGGGAGACCGCATCGTCCGTGGATCTGTTCGGACGGTATGCGAACTGTAACGGGTCCATGTTGCGAGGGAGGAAGGTGCTGATGTGTTTCTCGACCAGCCTCTCAAAGCATTCATGACTACCGAGGTAAGGGCCACCGGACGGTAGTCATTCAGACAGGCTGGGGAGGCATTTTTAGGTACAGGTACAATGATGGATCTTTTGAAGCAGGCTATCCTTGGACTATCCTTGATTGAACTTTGCTGGCTTTACCTTGCACTAAATATTATTCCCTTATCATGTATCTATACATTGTAACTGGATCTGTTGTAGTCATGTATTATCGTTCTGCTGACTTACCTCAGAAAACTAAAATGAACTGAACTGAAGCCTCATCCTCCTGCACTGCAAGAAATAAAACCCTAACCTGCTCAATCTCTCCCTATAGCTTAGGCACTCGAGTCCTTGGAACATCCTGGTAAACATTCTCTTCACCCATTCTAGCTTGCAAACATCTTTCCCATAACATGGTGACCAAAACTGAACATAATACCCTAATTGTGGCCCCACCAACATCTTATGGAATTGTAACATGACCTCCCAACTTCTATACTCAATGCTCTGACTGATGAAGGCCAATGTGCTGAAAGACTTTTTGACTAACCTATCCACCTGTGATGCCACTTTTAAGGAACTATACACCTGTACTAGATCCCTCTGCTCCACAGCATTCCCTAGAGGCCTACCGTCCGTTGTTTAGGTGCTGACCTGGTTAGCCTTCCCAAAATGCAACACTTCACACTTCTCTGCATTAAATTTCATGAAACATTCCTCAACCCACCCAACCCAACTTACTGTAAGGTACACAAAAAAGCTGGAGAAACTCAGCGGAGAAACTACAACTTACTGTAATATTTGACAACCATCTTCACTATCTTCAATACCACCCACTTTAATGTCATCTGCATGCTTGCTAATCATAGTATGTGCATTCTCATTCAAATCATTGATATAGATGATAAACAGCAGTGAGTCCAGCACCGAACCCTGAGGCACACCACTAGTCACAGGCCTCCAGTCTGAGAACAACCTTCCACCATCATCCTCTGCTTCCTTCCATGAAGCCAATGTTCTATCCATTCAGCCATCTCTCCTTGGATCCCATGTGATCTAGCTTTACCATGTGGAACCTTATTGAATGCCTGACTGAAATCTGTATATACAATATTTACAGCTCTGCCCTCATCAACCTTTTTGATCACATCTTTAAAAAGCAGATTCGTGAGACACAACCTCCCACGTACAGAACCATGCTATCCCTAAACAGAATGCTTTTTCCTAGAATGGAGACATCCAATACAAGTGGGCATAGGTTTAAGGAGAGAAGGGCAACGTTTGGAGGAGTTGTGCAGAGTGTGGAGAATGGCTGGAATGTGCTGCCAGGGGTGGTGGTCGATGCAGATACGTTAGGGGTATTTGGGAGCTTTGGATTGGCAAATGGATGTGCGGGGATTGCAGGGATCTGGGTTATGTGTAAGTAGATAAGTGTTGGTCTTGGCATCATGTTTGGCACAGGTATTGCTGTACTGTTCCATGTAAAATTGGCTTCAATTCTCTGCAATTCGTGGGATAGAAGGTGGTTTTTCAGACTGTGACTAGTGGTATGCATCAGGGATCATGTTGGGCCCATTGGTGTTTATGGTTTATATCAATGATTTGGATAAGAATGTACAAAGCATGAATAAAAAATATACAGATGGTCTCATGGACAGTGAAGATGATTATCAAAAATTACAGCAGGATCTTGGACCATCTGGGCCTGGGCTGAGGAATGGTTTTTGTTATGTGCTAACCAGTTAGCAGAAAGACTACACATGGTTACAATTGAGCTATTCACAGTGTACAGATACATGATAAGGTAATGACGTTTAGTGCAAGATGAAGCCTGTAAAGTCCAATCAAAGATAGTCTGAGGGTCTTCAATGAGGTAGATAGTAGTTTAGGACTGCTCTCTAGTTGTGATAGGATGGTTCTGTTGCCTGATAACAGATGGGAAGAAACTGTCCCCAAATCTGGAGGTGTGCGTTTTCACACTTCTGTAACTTTTTCCCAATGAGAAATGTGAGAAGAGGGAGTGGACAGGGTGCGCCTCATCTTTAATTATGCTGCTGGCCTTGCTGAGGCAGCATGAGGTATAAATGGAGTCAGTGGAAGGGAGGTTGGTTGGTGTGATGGTCTGGACTGCATCAACAATTCTCTGCAATTTCTTGCAACCTTGGATGGAGCTGTTCCCAAACCAAGCTGTGATGCATCCTGATAAAATGCTTTCTATGGTGCATCAGGAGATGTTGGTGAGAGTTGTTGGGGACATGCTGAACTTTCTAACCATTCTAAGTAGAGGTGTTACCGTGCTTTAATGGTCATTGCTTCAATATGGGTGGTCCAGGAGAAGTTGTTGGTGATATTGCCTCCAAGGAATTTGAAGCTTTCGCCATCTCTACTTCGATGCCGTCAATGCACACTGGGGTATGTGTACCGCTTCACTTCCTGAAGTCGATCACTATCTCCCTTGTCTTGCTGAGAAAGGTTGTTGTCTCGACACCAGGACACGAGGTTCTCAATCCCCTTCCTGTACTCTGTCTCATCATTATTTGATGCCCAGCCCACAATGGTGGTGTCGTCTGCGAATATGGAAATTGAATTAGATTTGTACATGGCTGCAGAGTTGTGGGTGTACAAAGAGTGAAGAAGGGGCTGAGAACTCAGCCTTGCAGAGCACCAGTGTTGAGGATTACTGCAGAGGATGATTTGTCCCCTATCCTCACTGATCGGGATCTGTTGGTCAGGACGTCGAGGATCCAGTTGCAGAGATGAGTGCTGACTCCAAGTCCCATGAGTTTGGTGATGAGCTTGGATGGGATAATGGTGTTAAAGGCAGAGCTGTAGTCTATGAATAGGAGTGTGATGTAGGTGTCTCTCTTATCCAGGTGTTCCACAGATGAGTGTAAGGACAAGGTGGTGACAAAATCCATGGACCTGTTGAGGCGGTAGGTGAACTGCAGTGGGTCAAGGCCACTTGGTAAACTGGATTTATTGCGTTCTATAACTAGCCTCTCAAAACATTTTGTGCTGGTGGATGTCAAGGATACTGGATGGTTGTCATTTAGGCATGAGGGCTTGGTTTTCTTTGGCTGGGTTGATGGTGCTTTTCTTGAAGCAAGTGGGTACCTCAGAACAGAGATTAGGGATGTCCATGAATAGTCCCGCTAGCTGGTCTGCACAGCTACTGAGGACACGGCCAGGAACTCCATCGGGGCTAGTTGCTTTCTGTGGGTTTACCCTCAGGAAGGCCGATCTAACCTGTGCTACAGTCACCCTGGCCAGAGGCACGCTAGAGTCTGAAGGGCCAGGTGTCATCACCTTGTTGGCTTTCTGCTCAAAGTGAGCATTGAAAGCATTCAGTTCATCAGGTAGGGTGGCACTAATCACCAATGATGTTGCCTGACTTTGCTTTGCAGCCAGTTATCATATTCAGATTATGCCATATTCTCTGTGTGTCCGAGTGATTATACTGAGACTCAAGATGTCCCGCTATTGTCGGAGACCGTAGAGGGGTTTCTTGTACCGCTTGGGATCGTTCGACTTGTTTGCAGCAGTAGGTACCTTGCGGTTCATCCATGGTTTATGGTTGGGGAACACACGGATTGACTTTGTCAGCACACGGACTTCCGCACACTTGCTGATGGTCAGTCACGGCAGTGGGGTACTCATTCAGGTTAGCTGCAGTTCCCTTCAATACGGACCAGTCCACTGATTCAAAGCAGACATATAAGATGTAATCCATATCCGCTGATCAGCATTTAACAACTCTCTGTACCGGATTCTCCTACTTTAATTTTTGATTGTGGGCAGGCAGCAGAAGCACAGCTAGGTGATCAGATTTCCCGAAATGTGGTCGAGGGACAGAGCTGTTGGCATTTGTTTTTAATGTATAGCAGTGATCGAGGGTGTTCTGGCCCCTGCTGGGACAAGACATGCTGGTAGTACTTTGGTAGAACCCCACGAGGTTGGCTTGGTTGAAGTCTCTGGCTACAACGACCAGGGCTTCAGAGTGTTTTGGCTCGAGGCTATTGGAGGTAGAGTACAGCTCATTCCAAGCAAGTTTGACGTCCACATGGGAAAGAATGTAGACTGCTGTCAGGATATCTGAGGTGAATTTCCTTGGTAGATAGTAGGGACGGCAGTTCACAGTCAGATATTCCAGGGAGCATGAACTCACCAAGACTGACATGTCTGAACACCACGAGGTACTGATTATGAAGCAGACACCACCGCCTCTAACTTTGTCCAAAGATGCTGTGTACTGTCCATCCAGTGATTGGAGGAGCTCTCGAGCTCAGTCAGGTATGTCAGGGATGAGACATGTTTCTGTGAACCAGAGCATAGAAACATAGAAACATAGAAATTAGGTGCAGGAGTAGGCCATTCGGCCCTTCGAGCCTGCACCGCCATTCAATATGATCATGGCTGATCATCCAACTCAGTATCCCGTACCTGCCTTCTCTCCATACCCTCTGATCCCCTTAGCCACAAGGGCCACATCTAACTCCCTCTTAAATATAGCCAATGAACTGGCCTCGACTACCCTCTGTGGCAGGGAGTTCCAGAGATTCACCACTCTCTGTGTGAAAAAAGTTCTTCTCATCTCGGTTTTAAAGGATTTCCCCCTTATCCTTAAGCTGTGACCCCTTGTCCTGGACTTCCCCAACATCGGGAGCAATCTTCCTGCATCTAGCCTGTCCAACCCCTTAAGAATTTTGTAAGTTTCTATAAGATCCCCTCTCAATCTCCTAAATTCTAGAGAGTATAAACCAAGTCTATCCAGTCTTTCTTCATAAGACAGTCCTGACATCCCAGGAATCAGTCTGGTGAACCTTCTCTGCACTCCCTCTATGGCAATAATATCCTTCCTCAGATTTGGAGACCAAAACTGTGCGCAATACTCCAGGTGTGGTCTCACCAAACCCCTGTACAACTGCAGTAGAACCTCCCTGCTCCTATACTCAAATCCTTTTGCTATGAAAGCTAACTTACCATTCGCTTTCTTCACTGCCTGCTGCACCTGCATGCCCACTTTCAATGACTGGTGTACCATGACGCCCAGGTCTCGCTGCATCTCCCCTTTTCCTAGTCGGCCACCATTTAGATAATAGTCTGCTTTCCTGTTTTTGCCACCAAAATGGATAACCTCACATTTATCCACATTATACTGCATCTGCCAAACATTTGCCCACTCACCCAGCCTATCCAAGTCACCTTGCAGTCTCCTAGCATCCTCCTCACAGCTAACACTGCCCCCCAGCTTAGTGTCATCCGCAAACTTGGAGATATTGCCTTCAATTCCCTCATCCAGATCATTAATATATATTGTAAATAGCTGGGGTCCCAGCACTGAGCCTTGCGGTACCCCACTAGTCACTGCCTGCCATTGTGAAAAGGACCCGTTTACTCCGAGCACACAGCAGTCTCTCATTTCTTGAAATAAGTCATTCTAATTTTAAGTTCATTCAGTTTGCTTTCCATAGACTGTATATTAGTATGCTGGGTAGGGGGATCTTAATTCCGTTGTTTTAGCCTTACTTGTAGTCTGGCGCGCTTAAGCCGTTTCCTCAGTAGGTGGCAGCACTTTGACATTGTGAGACATTGGCCTTCATTAGTCAGGTTATTGATTCTAGTAGAGAGACACAAAATGCAGGAGTAACTCAGCGCAACAGGCAGCAGCATCAATGGATGGGAATTATAGACCAGTTAGCCTGACATCGGTGGTGGGAAAGATGCTGGAGGCAATTATAAAAGATGAAATAGCCGCACATTTGGATAGCAGTAACAGGATCGGTCCGAGTCAGCATGGATTTACGAAGGGGAAATCATGCTTGACTAATCTTCTGGAATTTTTTGAAGATGTAACTAAGAAAATGGACAAGGGAGAGCCAATGGATGTAGTGTACCTGGACTTTCAGAAAGCATTTGATAAGGTCCCACATAGGAGATTAGTGGGCAAAATTAGGGCACATGGTATTGGGGGTAGAGTGCTGACATGGATAGGAAATTGGTTGGCAGACAGGAAACAGAGAGTGGGGATTAACGGGTCCCTTTCAGAATGGCAGGCAGTGACTAGTGGGGTACCGCAAGGCTCGGTGCTGGGACCACAGCTATTTACAATATTCATCAATGATTTGGATGAAGGGATTCAAAGTAACATTAGCAAATTTGCAGATGACACAAAGCTGGGTGGCAGTGTGAACTGTGAGGAGGATGCTATGAGAATGCAGGGTGACTTGGACAGGTTGGGGGAGTGGGCAGATGCATGGCAGATGACGTTTAATGTGGTGAAATGTGAGGTTATCCACTTTGGTAGCAAAAACAGGAAGGCAGATTACTATCTAAATGGTGTCAAGTTGGGAAAAGGGGAAGTACAGTGGGATCTGGGGGTCCTTGTTCATCAGTCTATGAAAGTAAGCATGCAGGTACAGCAGGTAGTGAAGAAAGCGAATGGCATGTTGGCCTTTCTAACAAGAGGAGTCGAGTATAGGAGCAGAGAGGTCCTACTGCAGTTGTACAGAGCCCTAGTGAGACCACACCTGGAGTATTGTGTGCAGTTTTGGTCCCTTAATTGGAGGAAGGACATTCTTACTATTGACGGAGTGCAGCGTAGGATTACAAGGTTAATTCCCGGGATGGCGGGACTGTCATATGCTGAGCGAATGAAGCAGCTGGGCTTGTACACTCTGGAGTTTAGAAGGATGAGAGGCAATCTTTTTGAAACATATAAGATTGTTAAGGGTTTGGACAAGCAGGAAACATGTTCCTGATGTTGGGGGAGTCCAGAACCAGGGGGCACAGTTTAAGAATAAGGGGTAAGCCATTTAGAACGGAGACGAGGAAATACTTTTTCTCACAGAGAATGGTGAGTCCGTGGAATTCTCTGCCTCATGGAGGTGGAGGCAGGTTCTCTGGATGCTTTCAAGAGAGAGTTGGATAGGGCTCTTAAAGATAGTGGAGTCAGGGGATATGGGGAAAAGGCAGGAACTGATTGGGGTACTGATTGGGGATGATCAGCCATGATCACAGTGAATGGCGGTGCTGGCTCGAAGGGTTGAATGGCCTACTCCTGCACCTATTGTCTATTGTCTATTGTCTAACCTAGAAATAGAAAATAGGTGCAGGATTAAGTTATTCGGCCTAGGCCCAATTTACGTATAAGCTTCACAAGCTTAAGCTTAGGGCCTCAAGATCTAGGGGGGCCTCGCAGATCCGGATTTACCACTAGGCATCATACGCTGAAGCCTAGGGCCTCGAAATCTAGGGGGCCTCCGGCCAAGGCAGGACACCTGCCGTTCAACTCTCTCTCCCTCTCTCTCTCTGTCAATCTCCGTCTCCGCCCGCCATCCGTATCTGTGTCCGGGCCGCCGGGTCTCCGCTCTCCGCTCGCTCCTCATCCGCCGGCACGGCAGACCACCTTGCACATGCGCACTGCTACGGCCTGTACGTCCTCCCCCTGCACAGGCGCAGAACCACGGCCCACACGTCATCGGCCGCCCTGCGCATGCGCACTGCCACGGCAACTGGTCGGCGCTGGCCACTTTCTCCCGCGCTTTGAATTGTGGGAGATCTGGCCGCCATTGCTGTCCGGTCGCTGCCTCGCCGCAACCGCTGAAAACCAGCGCAGAATCACACCCTGACCCTGGATCTGGAGTAACTCCCTGGAGTAACTCTTGCTTGTGGTTCCCAATGGAATTTAAACTGGAGGTGATGGAAAGCTGAACAATAACAGCCTATTGCATTTTATCTGTTTATTTATTGTGTATATATATGGTCTATGGTATATAAACACACTGAACTTTTATCTCCTGTTCTGTATTATGTTTAAATATTCTGTTGTGCTGCAGAAAGCAAGAATGTCATTGTCCTATCTGGGACACATGACTATAAAACTCTCTTGACTCTTGACTTGGACTTTAGCAAAAAAGGGTTCTTGGGGAAAAAAGAGCCACCTTAAATTTAGTCGCATCTGGTTGGGTAACCATGGTAGGGTGAAGACTATTCCATGCTTTAATTGTGCGGGGGAACTCCATGGAGCAGCCAGCAACTCTGGATGGAAGAAATTGGGTGACGTTTCGGGTAGAGACCCTTCTTTAGACTCCCTCTGGTTTTAGTGTTTTTAGTTTAATTTAAAGATACAGCGTGGAAACAGGCCCTTCAGCCCACCGAGTCCACGCCGACCAGCGATCACCCGTACACTAGTTCTATCCCACACATTAGCGGAGTAAGTCAAGAGTCAAGAGTGTTTTATTCTCTCACGTCCCAGTTAGAACAATGAAATCCTTACTTGCAGCAGCTCAACAGAATATGTAAACATAATACTCTGTAAACAATGTTATAAACAAGAAAACAAAACGGTGTATAATTATTTATGAATATATAACTATATAAATATATATATGTGTGTGTGTGTGTGTGTGTGTGTGTGTGTGTGTGTGTGTGTGTGTGTGTGTATAATATATATACCCACACACATACACACACAATTTCCTCCCTGGGATTCATAAAGTTCTATCGTATAGTATCGTGTGTGTAGGAAGGAACTGCAGATGCTGGTTTAAACTGAAGATAGAAACAAACAGCTGGAGTAGCTCAACAGGTCAGGCAGAATCACTGGACCAAAGGAAAATATTACGTTTTGGGTTGGGTCTGAAATAGGTTCCTGCACACCTTTGGAATGTGGAAGGAAACAAGAGCACCCGGAGAAAACCCATGCAATCAAAGGGAAAAGGAGCAAACTCCATACAGACAGCACCCACATTCAGGATCAATTCCGGGTCTCGGGCACTTTTAGGCAGCAACTTTATGGCCAATGTACTGCCCCATAGTCTTGAACTTAATTAAAACATACAGTAGCTGTAAAGGGGGACATAGCGGGAACATAGGGGGACAAAACGTATAATTGTTTGTGTGTTGGAAAACAAAATATAGAGGCACAGCTGGTAGACTTGCTGCCTCACACGCCAGAGATCTGTGTTCGCTCCTGTCCTCGGGCACTGTCTGTGTTGAATTTGCACATTCTCCCTGCAAGCATGTGGGTTTCCTTCCACATCCCAAAGACGCATTGGCTTTACAGGTTAACTTGTCACTGTAAAATTGCCCCTAATGTGTAGGGAGTGGGTGAGGAAAGTGGGATAACAGAACTTGTGTGAATGGGTAGACAAAAATGCTGCAGAAACTCAGCGGGTGAGGCAGCATCTATGGAGCGAAGGAAATGGGCGACGTTTCGGGTCGAGACCCTTCTTCAGACTGATGTGAGGGCGGGGGGGAACGGGAAGAAGAAAGGAAGAGGCGGAGACAGTGGGCTGAGGGGAGCTGGGAAGGGGAGGAGAAAGCAGGGACTACCTGAAATTAGAGGTCAATGCTCATACCGCTGGGGTGTAAACTGCCCAAGCAAAATATGACGTGCTGCTCCTCCAATTTACGGTGGGCCTCACTGGCCATGGAGGCCCAGCACAGCCTACGCTTGGTCTCACCGATCTAGAGCAGCTGACACCTAGAGCAGCGGATGCAATAGATGAGGTTGGAGGAGGTGCAGGTGAACCTCTGCCACACCTGGAACGACTGGGCTGAGGGAGAGCTGGGAAGGGGAGGAGAAAGCAGGCTTTTACCTGAAATTGAAGAAGTCAATGTTCATACCGCTGGGGTGTAAACTGCCCAAGCAAAATATGAGGCGCTGCTCCTCCAATTTATGATGGGCCTCACTCTGGCCATGGAAGAGTCCCAGGACAGAAAGGTCGGATTCGGAATGGGAGGGGGAGTTGAAGTGCTGAGCCACCGGAAGATCAGGTTGGTTAATGCGATCGCCTATCCTATGTTTGGTCTCACCGATGTAGAGCAGCTGACACCCAGAGCAGCGAATGCAATAGATGAGGTTGGAGGAGGTGCAGGTGAACCTCTGTCACACCTGGAAAGACTGCTTGGGTCCTTGAATGGAGTCAAGGGGGGAGGTAAAGCGCAAGTGTGGCATTTCCTGCGGTTGCAAGGGAAAGTACCAGGAGAGGGGGTGGTTTGGATGGAAAGGGACGAATTGACCAGGGAGTTACGGAGGGAACGGCCTCTGCGGAAAGCCAACAGGGGAGGAGATGGGAAGATGTGGTCACTGGTGGGATCCCATTGGTAGACAAAAAAGCTGGAGAAAATCAGCGGGTAAGGCAGCATCCATGGAGCGTAGGAATAGACGACGTTTCGGGTCGAGACCCTTCTTCAGATTGATGTCGGGGAGACACATGAAAAAGAAAGGAAGAGGCGGAGACAGTAGTCTGTGGGAGAGCTGGGAAGTGGAGGGGAAGGAGGGAGAAAGCAAGGACTACCTGAAATTAGAGAAGCCAATGTTCATACCGCTGGGGTATGAATAATAGAAATTGCATTCATTGCAACGTGTAAAAAGAGTTGAGATACTGTATTATAATTTTGCTGCATGTCATTGTGGGATATATCATGTCTTGATTAGTGAATATGTTTAGTTTGTGACTTTATTTGAAGCAGAAATAATATGTGAATGCTTCATTGACCATAATTCCGACTGGTAATTACGCACTTCATCCGAGCACATTATCGCACGCGTCATGCAAGCCGTCTTAAATGACCATCTAAACTGTCATTTGGCAACTTAAAAAGCTGCCAAGGTTGCCTGGCTGACAACAGAGACAAAAAGTTAAGTGAGAGCCCTGCAAGGTGCATAATATTTTTGACCTGGTGAACCTACGCTGCACTCCCTCAATAGCAATAATGTCCTTCCTTTCCTCATATTAGGAGACATACACATACAAGATATACAGTGAAATGAAAGTGGCAGTGGCTGCGGGATTGAGCAAAACAACAGAAAAGACACAACAGTAATTACGCCCTGGTGAGATCAGAGTTTACGCTCCTGATGGCCTGTGGTAAGAAACTCCTTCTCATCCTCTCTGTTTTCACAGTGTGACAGCGGAGGCGTTTGTCTGACCGTAGCAGCTGGAACAGTGTGTTGCTGAGGTGGTAGGGGTCCTTCATGACCCTGCAGGCTCTGGATCTGAACCTCCTGGTGTATAGGATCTGAAGGGGGAGGAGTGTAGTTCCCATGGTCCATTCGGCCGAATGCACTACTCTCTGCAGAGCCTTCCTATCCTGGGCAGAGCTGTTACCAAACCAGATTGATATGTTACAGGACAGGATGCTTTCTACTGCACCAGAGTGAAGGATCCTCAGAGAGACTCTGAATTTCCTCAGCTGCCTGAGGCAGTAAAGGCACTGCCTTGCCTTTCTCTCCAGTGGGGCAGTGTGTGTTGTCCATGTCAGATCCTCTGTTATGTGGACTCCCAGGTATTTAAAGCAGCTCACCCCATCCACAGTAGTCCCATTTATCTCCAGTGGCGTGTACATCCTCGGTTGTTGTGCCCTTCTAAAGTCCACAATCAGCTGCTTAGTTTTAGTGACATTCAAGAGGAGGCTGTTGTTCTGACACCAGATTGCCAGGTCAGCCACCTCCTCCAGGTAGGTTTTCTCGTCGTTAGCGGAGATCAGGCCCACCACCACAGTGTCATCAGCAAACTTGATAATAGAGTTGGAGCTGAACCTGGCCACACAGTCATGTGTACACAGGGAATACAGAAGGGGACTGAGGATGCAACCCTGAGGGGATCCTGTATTCAGGGTGAGGGTGTTGGATGTATGTCTCCCCATCTTGATCACCTGGTACCCGGCAGTCAGGAAGTCCAGGACCCAGGCACACAGGGGAGTGTTCAGTTCCAGTTCCAGCAGCTTATCAGTAGGTCTGGTGGGGACTGTGTGAAAACGAGTGATCAAAGGGGATAAAGTTCAAGGGAATGTAGAATGGTTCACTGTTAGCAAAGGGAAGGTGACAACGAGGGATGCAAAGTAAACTTTAATCAGGAGGACAGTTAAACTAGTCGGAGAACTAGGATGGGGAGGGACGGAGAGAGAGGGAAAGCAAGGCTTTCTTGAAGTGAGAGGTCAATCTTCATAGTGCTGGGCCTCCTCCGACACTGGAGGAGGCCCAGGACAGAAAGACGATATGAGAATGGGAGGGGGAGTTTAAATGTTTAGTAACCGGGAGATTATGTAGTTCTAGGCAGACATTATGTAGTTCTTGGTTTTCAGCAAAATGATCGCGGAGCCTGCGCTTGGTCTCATTGATATATAGAAGTCCACACCTGGAACAGCGGATACAGGAGATGAGGTTGGAGGAGGTGCAAGTGAACCTCTGCCTCACCTGAAAGTACTGTCGGATCAAGTAAAGGAGACTCGTGTAAGGGCCCCAGCTGTACCTGCCTGGTTAGATTAAGAAATGGTATGGAGATGTCGGAGATGGTCCAAGTGAATTTGAATGCAGGATGGAAATTAGTAGTGAAGTTGATGAAATCCGTGAGTTCTGCATGGTTGCATAAAGTAGCCACAATGCAGTTCCCAATGTAACAGTGATAGATTTCGAGAATAAGGCCAGTGTATGCCTGAAACAGGGATTTTTCGACGTACCCTACAAGGTGGCAGGCATAGTTGTGGCCATTACACAAGTCTCCTCGGTATACCGCACCTCCGCTCTTGCTCCCCCCCCAGTCGCAACAGGGATAGATTCTCTTCCCTTCCCACCCAAATCACCCCCTCCCCAGGTACCTTCCCCTGCAACCACAGGAAATGCAACACCTGTGCCTATTCTTCCTTCCTCGACTCTGTCCAAGGACGCACACACCTCCTCCAACTTCATCTACTGTATCTGCTGTTCCAGGTGTGGACTCCGATATATCGACGAGACCAAGCGCAGGCTCGGCAATCATTTTGCTGAACACCTCCACTCAGTACACCTAACCTACCAATTCCCCTGGTTGCTAAACACATTAACTCCTGCTCCCATTCCCATATGACCATTGTCAGTGGGACCCAACGCGAATTGGAGGAACAGCACCTTGGGCAGCCTAGCGGTATGAATATTGACTCCTAACTTCAAGTAACCCATGCTTTCCCTCTCTCTCCACCCCTCCCCCTTCCTAGTTCTCCAAATAGTTTGGCTGTTCTCCTGATTACATTTTACAGTTGTATGCCTCGTTGTCAATTTCCCTGGCTAACAATGATCTATTCTACATTTTCCTTGAACTTTGTCCCCTTTGATCTACCATGTTCACACCTTACCCTTCCATAACTCAGTGTCTCCCTCTCCTCTGACTCTCAGTCAGCAGAAGGGTCTCGACCTGAAACATCACCCATTCCTTCTATCCAGAGATGCTATCTGTCCCGTTGAGTTACTCCAGCATTTTGTGTCTATCTTTGGTTCTGAAGTTCCTTCCTTCACCTATTGATTATAGAAGTTAGGACATTATTTTACAGTTCATTTGCGAGGATATTGACAGAACTTGAGGCCTGAGCTCAAGGGAATAGTTATGCTGGCTCAAATTATATTCCTTGGAGATCAGGAGGCTGAGGGGTGGTCTTATAGAGGTGTATAAAATCATGAGGGGAATAGATAGGGAAGTGGCGGTGCTGCCTTGCAGCTGCGGCTCGCCTGCAGTCCGTTTGTCTTTTCCGTTTTTTGTTTTCTTTTGTCCCGTTTTTACAGTTTATTTCGGTTTATTTAGCTGTGTGTGTGTGGGGGGGTGGGTGTAACATGTTTTTTGACTCTTCCTTCGGGGGGATGCGACCTTTCCTGCCGTATCCCCCGTCTCCGTGTCCGTCTGCGCTGAGGCCTATCACGGAGCTGGCGGCCTCCAACTGCGACCGACCTCAAGGCTGCGGAGGCAGAGCCAGGACTTACCAACGCGAGGCTGGCCAACTTCGGGGCTGTGGTTGCGGTGCGACCCAACTTCCGACCCGACTTTGGAGCCTCGGAGGCTCAGCCGCGGGCCAGTGGACGACATCATCGGGAGCACGAGTTCTGTTTTCCGGAGCTCCTGCAATGACAGCTGCGTCCGCTGGACTGGAGGGCGGCAGCTTCGACAGCTTTGACCGCCCCGGACCACGGAGTTTGAACCGGCCCGTTTGCGGAGCTCGGATTCAGCCGCGGGACTTACCTACCATCACCCGGCAGGGTCACAACATCGGAGGCTTGGATTGCCTCAGTGCAGAGGGAGAGCAAGGAGGGAAGAGACAATGACTTTGAGACTTTAAACTGTGTTGAGTGTTTGTTATTTATTCTATGTTATGACTGCAGGCTAAACCATTTTGTTGCACTGAAAAGTGCAATGACAATAAATTGAATCAAATCAAATCAAATAGGGTGAATGCACAGTCTTTTAGCCAGGACAGGGAAATATAAAAAGAGGACAGTTTTCAGGTGTGAAACTTTAATATATGAAACATAGAACACCAACTGAACAGTGTTTGTGCTGAACATGATACCAAGTTAGCAGATCACATCCACCTGTACATTATCCATGTCCCTCTATTCCCTGTGCTTCCATGTGCCTATCTATAAGCCTCTTGAAAACGACTATCGTATCTGGCTCCACCACCACCCCGGCAATTCGTTATTGGCCCCCAGCACTCTCAAAATAACATAAACATGCCCCGCACATCTCCATTAAACTTTCCCCTCTCACCTTATTGCTATACCATCACGTGTTATACAGTGCAAAGGGCCCTGATTGTCTACCATGTCTATACCTCTCAATATATAGTTCCATCGGGTCTCCCCTCAATCTCCGAAGTTCCAGAGAGAACAATACAAGTCTATCTAACCTTTCCGTGTAGCTGAAGCCCTCTAATTCTGGTAAATATTCTCTGTACCCTCTCCATAGCCACCCCATTTTTCCTGTAAAGGGGTGACCAGGATCAGCTCTCAATTACTCCCCTTCACCCTCGTAATTCTCCAAAAAGCTGGAAGCGTCTTGAGGATTGTTAAAAAATCGAATGTTACCATTGAAAAGTCATATACGCAGTCTAGCTGGATAAAGTAAGGCTGGGCGCAACTTTTTCTTAAACAAATTAGACATTACATTATGAAAAGCCTTTCTTATTTCCAAAAGCTCATAACTATAATCAGGAACAAACCGAAACTTGCATCCCTCATATTCAACCACGTCAAACTTTTTTGCTGCCTGGAGAATATTCTCCTTCATTAGCAAAAATTGAAACCGAACAATCAAGTGTCTCGGTTTATTACCAGATTTCTTCGCAATCCTGTGTGCGTTATCCAAAAATGTTGAAAGTCTCCTTTATCATTTTAGAAGCATATTTTATAACATTTTCTCCTTCTTGACCTTCCGGCAAACCTACAATTCGTTAATTCAATCAACGGCTTCTGTTTTCCCGGTCCAAATTTTTAATCTTATATTGCTGGAGTGTTCGAGTATTTTCATTCATTCTCCGTTCCAGTTTTTCAATCTACAAGTCTCTCTCCTGGCCCTGGGTTCGTTTTGTTCCTTTTGTTCACGAAGTTCATCTTGTAACATAATCAGCTTTTCTTGAACTTCCTTCAATTTGCTCGAAACTCCTTTCACCATTTCTTCCAAACTGCAAAATCTTGTTTTCATTTCATTTTTCAGTTCATTTTTCAGTTCATCGTTCATTTTCGATATTGCTTCTATGATACTAGAGTCAGAAGCTGCGGCTGTGGTTGTGGCTTTCCCCTGTTCCTTCCCAGGGGAGCCTCCTTTCCTTCTTGTCTCCATCCTTTTCACGATTCCCATTTCTAATAACATTTGAAATATTTCTGTCATAGCCCTGCTATTTCTACACTAACTTCCCTCAATGTCCTAGGGAATATCCTGTCAGGACCTGGAGACTTATCCACTTTTATATTTTTCAAAAGTGTCCGTACTTCCTCTTCTTTGAATCTCATAGTTTCCAGAGCTACTCTACTTGTTTCCCTTACCTCACATAATTCAATATCCTTCTCCTTGGTGAATATCGAAGAAAATAAATTGTTCAATATCTCCCCCATCTCTTTTGGATCTGCAGATAGCTGTCCACTCTGACTCTCTAATGGACCAATTTTATCCCTCGTTATCCTTTTGCTATTAATATAGCTGTAGAAACCCTTTGGATTTACTTTCACCTTACTTGTCAAAGCAACCTCATATCTTCTTTTAGCTTTTCTAATTTCTTTCTCAAGATTCTTTTTACATTCTTTATATTCCTCAAGCACCTCATTTACTCCATGCTGCCTATAATTATTGTAAATCTCTCTCTTTTTCTGAACCGTGTCCAATTTCCCTTGAAAACCATGGCTCTTTCCAAATAATACTATTTCCTTTCAACCGAACAGGGACATAAAGATTCTGTACTCTTAAAATTTCGCCTTTAAATGTCCTCCATTTCTACATCCTTCCCATAAAACAAAATGTCCCAATTCACTCCTTTTAAATCCTTTCGCATCTCCTCAAAGTTAGCCTTTCTCCAATCAAAAATCTCAACCCTTGGTCCAGTTTTGACCTTCTCCATAATTATATTGAAACTAATGGTATTGTGATCACTGGACCCGAAGTGCTCCCCAGCACATACCTCCGCCACCTGACCTGTCTCATTTCCTAACAGGAGATCCAGCACGGCCCCTTCTCTAGTAGGTACCTCTATGTATTGCTGCAAAAAACTATCCTGCACACATTTTACAAACTCCAAACTATCCAGCCCTTTTACAGAATGTGTTTCCCAGTCTATGTGTGGAAAATTGAAATCTCCCACAATCACTACCTTGTGCTTACTACTAATATCTGCGATCTCCTTACATATTTGCTCTTCCAATTCTCGCTCCCCATTAGGCGGTCTATAATACACCCCTATAAGTGTTGCTACACCTTTGCCATTTCTCAGTCCCACCCAAATAGCCCCCTAGATGAGCCCTCTAATCTATCCTGCAAAGCACTGCTGTAATATCTTCCCTGACTAACAATGCAACACCTCCACCTCTTGCCCCTCCAATTCTATCACACCTGAAGCAACGAAATCCTGGAATATTTAGTTTCCAATCACAGCCCTCCTGCAACCATGTTTCGCTAATTGCCACAACATCATACTTCCAGGTGTCTATCCAGGCTCTAAGCTCATCCACCTTTCTTACAATGCTCCTAGCATTAAAATATACACATTTAAAAAACCCACCGCCTCTTATTCTCTGTTTATTATCTTTTTCTTCTTTCTCCCCTACATGTTGGCTCTGAGTGCTTCCCTTCTCTGCCTCCTGCCTCACACACTGTCTACTAGATATAGATTAGATATAATTTAATTGCCACACAACCAAGGTCGGTGGAATTTGGGTTGCCAGCAGCGGTACAGTAATAAAGAACACAACCACAATAAAAAAGTTACACAAACATCCACCACAGCATTCATCACTGTGGTGGAAGGCACAGAGCTTGGCCAGTCCTCCTCCATTTTCCCCCGTGGTCGGGACCTCCAGCCTCCACAGCCGTTGCTGCGGGCGTCCAGATGGTAAGGGACAAAGTCAAAGTCAAGGTGAGTCCAGGATCGGCTCTTCCCAACCAGAGACCGCGGCTTCAGGCTGGTGTAGGCCGCAGGCCGGCGGTCAAAGTTTTAAAGTACCTGCCGTGCCGCAGCCGGAAGCACCGCAGTCTGCAGGGCCGGCGGTCGAAGCTCCCCTCCCCTCTAGCTTTCTCTATTTGAGTCCCTCCCCCCAACCGTTCTAGTTTAAAGTCTCCCCAGTAGCCTTTGCAAATCTCCCCGCCAGGATATTGGTCCCCCTTGGGTTCAAGTGCAACCCGTCCTTTTTGTACAGGTCACACCTTCCCCAAAAGAGGTCCCAATGATCCAGAAACTTGAATCCCTGCCCTCTGCACCAGTCCCTCAGCCACACATTTACCCTCCACCTCACTCCATTCCTATTCTCACTGTCGCATGGCACAGGCAGTGGTGTCTGGCGGCGGCGCTGTGATACAGCTGCGGCTCGCCTGCAGTCTGTCTGTCTGTTTTTACTTTTTATGTTGGTTTTTTTTGTCTAGTTTAGTACATTTTTTGGTTATTAGGTGGTGTTATGTGTGTGGGGGGAGGGTGAAACAGAGCTTTCTGTCTCTCCCTTCGGGGGAATGCGACTTTTTGTCGTATTCCCCTTCTCTTCCCCCGTCTGCGCTGAGGCCTAATGGCGGAGCTGGCGGCCTCCAACCTGCGACCGACCTCGAGGGTCCGGAGGTAGAGCCAGCCAGGACTCACCAACGCGAGGCTGGCCGTCTTCGAGCTGTGGCGACGTCCGGGTAGCGGCACGACTCGGCGCTCCGGTGAGGGCGGACGGCGCGGAGCTGAGACACTCCTGTGCGGCCGGCACGGCTACTGGCTGGAAGGCGCTCCCGTGTGAGCAGCCTGGTGCGGGGCTGAGACGCTGCCGTGAGGGCGGACCGGCTCCCGGCTGGAAGGTGCTTCCGTGGGGGCAGCCCGGTGCGGGGCTGAGACGCTGCCTTGTGGGCGGCCCGGAGCGGAGCGGAGACGGTGCTACGGCGGCTGAGGCGGCGGCGACCTGGATCCGGGGCTCGGCCGCGGGCCAGTGGAGGACAATGTCAGGAGCTCGCAGGTCACAGGCTGGTGCCTGTTTTCCGGAGCACCCGTTGCAACAGCTGCGTCCTGGACTGGAGGGCGGCAGCTTTGACCACCCCCGGGCCGCGGAGCTTGAACCGCGGACTGACTTACCATCGCCCGGTGGGGTATCGCCTCGGCGCAGAGGGAGAAGAGGAGGGAAGAGACAGTAACTCTAAGACTTTTGCCTCCATCACAGTGAGGAGGTGTTTGGTGAACTCACTGTGGTGGATGTTAATTTGTGTTTATTGTGTTTTGTTATTATTACATGTATGGCTGCAGGCAACAGCATTTCGTTCAGACCGAAAGGTCTGAATGACAAATAAAGGTATTCTATTCTATTCTATTCTAATCCTGAGATTGTTACTTTCGCGGTCCTTCTCCTTAACTCTCTTCCTAACTCCCTAAATTCTCACACAGCTGCTATTTGTTTACCCTGGACATGAGGAAAAGTATGCTAACATGATAAAGAATTGGGTAAGAAAGGGTATGGATGTTCAGTGGGAAGGACCTTATCAGGTCCTCCTCACAACCCCGACTGCTGCTCGGGTAGAAGGGAGAAATGCGTGGGTCCACCTTCATCATTGTAAAATTATTAGTAGTGAAAGTTTTTACCATCATGCCATCAGGCTTCTGAACTCATAAACACATCATATATGTTGATTATTTGATCTATTATTGTCTTTTACCTACCAATGTCACCTTTATCTTATCTTTTTTTATCTTAATTTTATCCTTGTAATATCATTGCTGAGGTGACCCGTTGTCTTGTCAAACACATTTCATTGTCTCGTTGACCCTGTGTTAAACTACATATGATAAATAAAACTGAACAGAACTGAACTGAAATATATGCTGCTAACTTTGTTTTGAGAGATATCTTTTAGTTACCCTAGTCACATAGCTGCTATTCGTTTATGAGGTCATGAGGAAAAGTGTGCTAACATGATGGGCCCAAGAGGATCCAGGCCCATGAAAAGTTGGGAGGTGGAGACTTACTCCTAGCACAACTTCATCATCATCACTGTTGGACTATTGAATTATGGACTGTTGTCATTTAACACTGCTTGTAAAGATCATGTAATGGAATCCTTTATGGAAAGAGTTGGTTATCATGGAATGATAAAAGGGGGGAATGTGGAAATGCAGGGGTTTGGGTACTTTAGACATGACAGGTGTCTGTGATAGACTGGGCTTCACAGATCATGACAATACATTGCAAGGTGCTGGAGACCCATGTGACCTAGCTGGCTCCATTAAGTCTGGACCTCTGAAGAAGCCCCAGGAAGCTTCTGCCCATGTGACCCACCTGTATCCACCACGTCTGGACTCCTCAATGGTTTTCTGTAATCTTTCAATTCACTGACGCTGGTTCTGTGTCTGTGATTGGTCCGGAGGGGTTACCTCATTGAATGTGTTTAAACTTTGTTTCTGAGTACTGAATATGTGCTGTGATTGGTTTGTAGGGGTTTCCCCCCCCACCCCCTTGTACTTTTGCGCCGTTAGTTTACCGCCACAGTATAGGGGTATAAAGGGGTGATCATTTCATTTGGCCGTGTCATTTGTCTTCCTTCTGTCTCTGTACGCGAGGCTGCAGAGGGCTCGAGTGAGTAGATCTGAGGCCGGCCCAGATGTATACAAATAAAGAAGGGTTTGGACTCCAGTGTTTGACTCAGTGGTTTACTGACACAAACTAGGGAGAGAATATTAGATCCGGAATCAACAGCCATTTAGGACTTTTTCTCCCAGAGAGTTGAGAATTCGTAGAATTCTCTGCCACAGAAGGCAGTGGAGGCTAATTCACTAGATGCTTTCCAGAGAGAGTTAGATTTAGCTCTGAGGGCAAAAGGAATCAAGGGATATAGGGGAAAAGCAGGAATGGGGTATTACATTTGGATGGTTAGCCATGAACATATTGAATGGCGGTGCTAGCTTGAAGGGCTGAATGGCCTACTCCTGCACCAATTTTCTATGTATCTATGTAATGAATGGTGAAGTAAACCTGATGGGCCAAATGCTCTCATAATCTCTCATTATTTCTCCCCAACCTCTCTCTCTCCACAATCTATCCCACTTTCCTCAATCTCTTTCTCTCCAATCTCTCTCGTCCCAATCTGTCATAGTCATAAGGGATATGAGTAGTAATAGGTCATGTGGCCCATCAATAATCCGCCGTTCAATCATGGCTGATCTATCTCTCCCTCCTAACTCCATTCTCCTGCCTTCTCCCCATAACCCCTGATACCTGTACTTATGAAGAATCTGTCTATCTCTGCATTTCACCATGTTTCTATGAGAGCATAGACAGGATAGACTCATTCTTCTAAATTCCAGTGAGTACGGGCCCAGTGCTGACAAATGCTCATCATAGGTTAACCTACTCATTCTTGGGATAATTCTTGTAAACCTCCTCTGGACCCTCTCCAGAGCCAGCACATCCTTCCTCAGATATGGTGCCCAAAATTGCTCACAATATTCCAAATGCAGCCTTACCAGTGCCTTTTGGAGCCTCAACATTACATCCCTGTTTTTGTATACGCCCTCTTGAAATAAATGCTAGCATTGAATTTGCTTTCTTTACTACCAATTCGACTTGCAGATTAACTTTTTGGGAATCCTGCACCAGCACTCCCGTCCCTTTGCAATCTGTCTCCCCACTCTCTCTCTCCCCAATCTCTCTCCCCAATCTCTCTTTCACCCCCAATCTTTCTCCCCAATTGCTCTGTCTTCAATCTCTCTCCCATTTGCCTCTCTCGCCCTCTTTCTTAGTCACCTCGTTTCTCTATCTCCCACATTTCTCTGTCTTTCTTTTTCTCCTTCTCACCCCATTTCTCTCTACCTATCTACCTCTGCCATCATCTCTCCTCATGCTCTCCTCCTCCTCGATGTATCTTCCTCCCTATATTTAACATCCCTATCTCCCTCTCCCACCCATATCTCTTTCTCTCCCTCTCTCATCATCCCTCAATCACTCTCTCAGTCAGTCAATCTCTCTCTTCTTCCCTCTCTCTGTAACTATCTTTCACTCTCTTCACCTTTCAATCTCACTTGGTTCTCTCCCTTTCTCACCCCTCACCGTCTCTCTCTCTGTATCATACTCTCTCTCTTTCAACACACTGCCTCCGCTGTTCTGTCTCTCCTCTTACTTTGTGTTTATCTCTCTATCTTTCCCGCTACACCAAGATCTCTTGCTCTCTCTCTTCCTTGCTTGCTCCCCACGCTCCCTGTCTCTGTCTGTCTCTCACTGTCTTCTCCCAGTTGCTCTCTTTCTCCCTCTCTCTCTCTTGCTTCTCTCATGCTCTTTCTTTCCCTGGTCCATTCCCTTAGCAGCTCTGACACACCCCCTCTGTCTCTCTGTTGCCCTCTATCACTCGCCTGTGCCCCTGCAGGAGCTGGCACTGCCAGTTCCGAGTCCACGCCTGCAGCCTCTGTGCCCACTCCGCACTGAGGCCAAGCCCTCCTCCCAGAGCTCTGGCACAGGGCGCTGAAAGTCAGCTGTTCTCAGGAGGGGGAATGAACTGCGGAGAGGCTGAGCGACAGAGATTGTACACAACAGAGAGAGAGGACAGGACAAAACTCTCCAGCAATGCAGGCAACGACACAACGACCCCCACCTTGAAAGTTCCATCCATCGAAATACCAAGGTATGAAATTCTGTTAACGTGGGCAGTCATGGCACAGGTCAGACACAGTGTGAAGCTTCCTCTACACTGTCCCATCACACACTCCTGGTGCATGGATTAGGCACAGAGTGAAGGTTGTCCCAGGGCATGTGGAGTGATGCTCACTCAAAATTATCCCATCACACACTACTAGGACACGGGTCAGATGCAGAGTGAAGCTCCCTCTACACTGTCCTGTCACACACTCCCAGGGTGCAGATGTAGATCAAGTGATGTTTCATAGCCATAATATTATAGTAGGGGAATTAAATTACTCTATATTAATTGGGATTGCCTCACTGTGAATGGAGGATACAAGGTGGACTTTCTAAACTGCAACCAGGAGTGCTTCCTTGCCAGTTGTGTGGAAGAACTGCTCGCGATGGGTCAGAGCCAGACAAGGGAACTCAGGAAAGAGAACTGTGATGCACTGGGACATGTCCACATTACCTAAAGACAAACCGTAAACACACAGAGGAGGATAACAATCAAGTGTATCCCAGAACACTATGGAAAGCCCTCTACCATTATCCACTGCCTCCGTTAGCTAAGTACCAACTGTAATTGGATCCAAAGGTCTGTAATCTTTTGAACTAGTGTTCCATATGGGAGCTTGTCAAATGCTTTACTGAAGTTAAAAAAGTTCACAAAGTGCTCCTGTAACATAGTGGGCAGGTGCCCTGATCAATACCTTATGTAATCAGCTTGGTCAGTTGGGACCCACCTTTGTCATAAACACGTTAGCTAAGTCTAGTCCTTGCCTTTCCAAGTAGTCATGAATCCTGTCCCTCAGAAACGTTTCCAATAACTTTTCTCTACTGGAGGTGGTGAAGGTGCAAACACGTATGAAGGTGGACAAATCACCTGTGTCTCAACAGATCAGGTGGCACGGTGATGCAGCAATAGAGCTGCTGCCTTACAGCACCAGAGACCCGGGTTTGATCCTGACTCTAGGTACTGTTTGTACTGTTTTCCCTGTGACCACGGGGGGTTTCTCCAGGTTTCTTCCTGCGCTCCAAAGATGTACAGGTTAGTAGGTTAATTGGAATTTAGAAATTGTAAATTGTTCCTAGTGCTCGTGTAGAGACTGATCGCTGGTTGGCTTGGACTCGGTGGGTTGAAAGGCCTGTTTTTAAGCTGTACCTCTAAAGTACAGATATATCCAAGAACACTGTGGGAAGCTAGGGAGGAAATTGCAGGTGCCCATCGTTAAATACGGATGAGGTGCTGTAAAACTCGAGGGTGGCAAATGTTGTGCCTCTAATTAAGAAGGGCTTCAGAGAAAAGCCCGGGACCTTCAAGCCAGTGAGCCAAGGTTCTATGATGAGAAGGATACTCGAGAGTATTCTGAGGGATAAGAGGGATTGTTGAGGGATAGTTAGCACAGTTTTGTAACTGGGAGATCATGTCTCGTGAATCTGATGGAGTATTTTTGGAGACCAAGAAGGGTTGATGAAGCAAGAGCTATAATTTGACACGGTTGTGTGGGTGGTGAGAGCACGGGATCCAAGTAGCGATAGCCGATTGGATAGAAAATTGGTGTCACAGCAGGAAACAAAGGTTGCTTCTTGGACTGGAGGCCTGTGATTAGTGGTGTGCCTCAGGTTTCTGAGCTGAGCCCATTGCTGATTTTCATCTATATCAATGATCTGATGAGAATGTACTAGGCATGTAAGTTTGCAGATGACACTAATATGGGTGGTTGTGATAAATTGCAGCAGGATCTTGATTGATTGGCCAGGTGGGCTGAGGAATGGTTGATGGCATTTAATACAGAGAAATATGAGATGTTGCATTTTTGGAAGGCTAACCAGGACAGGACCTACACAGTGAATGGCAGGGCTCTGGGATGTGTTGTTGAGCAGAGCGATGTAGGTGTGCAGGGACAGAGTTCCTCGAAACTGGCATCACAGGTAGATAGGATGGTCAAGAAGGCTTTCATCCTTCAGAGTATTGAGTATACAAGTTGGGAGGCCATGTTACAGACATCGGTAAGACCACATTTAGAGTAATGTGTTCAGTTTTAATCACCCTATTATAGGAAAGATGTCGCGAAGCTGGTAAGATTCTGTGATCGGAAGGATACTCGAGAGTATTCTGAGAGATAAGAGGGATGGTTGAGGCAGAGAAGATTTACGAGGATATTGCCAGGACTCGAGGCTATGATTTTATTCCTTGGAGCGCAGGAGGATGAGCGTAATCTTATGGGGTTGAATAAGATTATGAGAGGAATAGATATGGTAAATTCACGGAGTCTTTTACCCAGAGTTGGGGAATCAAGAATGAGAGGATATAGGTTTAAGGTGAAGGGGGAAAGATTTAATAGGAAGCTGCAGACAGCTTTATTACACAGAAGGTAGTAGGTATATGGAACACACTGCTGGAGGAGGTGGATGAGGCAGGTAGTATCACAATGTTTAAGAGACATTTGGACAAGTACATGAATAGGATAGGTTTAGACGGTTATGGGCCAAGAGCGGGCGGGTGGGACTAGTGTGGATGGGGCATATTGGTTGGAGTGGGCAAATTGGGCTGAAGTGCCTGTTTCCACGCTACATGACTATGACGACTCCACGACTGATGTGAGGCTCATTGGTTTGTAAATACCTGCTGCCTTCTTGAAAAGTGAACCAGGTTTGCCAGCCTCCAGTCATCTGGTAACTCACCTGTGACTTGCGAACACTTAAAAATCTCAACCAGAGTCTAAACTAGCTCTGTAGGAAGGAACTGTAGGTGCTGGTTTACACCAAAGTTAGCCACAAAAAGCTGGAGTAACTCTGTGGGTCAGGCAGCACTTCTGGAGGAAAGGAATCGGTGATATTTCGGGTCCAGACCCTTATGTCTGAAGAAGGGTCTCGACCTGAAATGTCACCTATTTCTTTCCTCTAGAGGTGCTGCCTGACCCATAGAGTTAGTCCAGCTTTTTGTGTCTATCCAAGCTATCTCTTCCTTTGCGTCCTGTATCAATTCCCAACTAGCCCTAGGGATCAATGGAGAGACAGGAAATGTGAATGGGATTTTTTCATCTTCTAACACCGAATACTTGTGCACCTTCTCATTATGTATAGAGACCTGCATGAGATTTTCACCAACAAGGTGAAATTTTAAGAGTACAGAATCTTTATGTCCCTGTTCGGTTGAAAGGAAAGAGTAATAATTGGAAAGAGCCATGGTTTTCAAGGGAAAATGGACACGGTCCGGAAAAAGAGAGAGATCTACAATAATTATAGGCAGCATGGAGTAAATGAGGTGCTTAAGGAGTATAAAGAATGTAAAAAGAATCTTAAGAAAGAAATTAGAAAAGCTAAAAGATATGAGGTTGCTTTGGCAAGTAAGGTGAAAGTAAATCCAAAAGGTTTCTACAGCTATATTAACAGCAAAAGGATAACGAGGGATAAAATTGGTCCATTAGAGAGTCAGAGTGGACAACTATCTGCAGAGCCAAAAGAGATGGGGGAGATATTGAACAATTTCTTTTCTTCGGTATTCACCAAGGAGTAGGATATTGAATTATGTGAGGTAAGGGAAACAAGTAGAGTAGCTATGGGGATCAAAGAAGAGGAAGTAATGACATTTTTGAAAAATATAAAAGTGGATAAGTCTCCAGGTCCTGACAAGATATTCCCTAGGTCATTGAGGGAAGTTAGTGTAGAAATAGCAGGGGCTATGACAGAAATATTTCAAGTGTCATTAGAAATGGGAATGGTGCCGGAGGATTGGCGTACTACGCATGTTGTTCCATTGTTTAAAAAGGGTTCTAAGAGTAAACCTAGCAATTATAGACCTGTTAGTTTGATGTCAGTGGTGGGCAAATTAATGGAAAGGATACTTGGAGATAATATATATATAATCATCTGGATAAACAGGGTCTGATTAGGAACAGTCAACATGGATTTGTGCATGGAAGGTCATGTTTGACTAATCTTCTTGAATTTTTTGAAGAGGTTACTAGGGATATTGATGAGGGTAAAGCAGTGGATGTTGTCTATATGGACTTCAGTAAGGCCTTTGACAATGTTCCACATGGAAGGTTGGTTAAGAAGGTTCAATTGTTGGGTATTAATAGTGGAGTAGCAAGATGGATTCAATAGTGTCGGTGCCGCCGCCGCCGATGCCGGTGTCGCCGCCGCCAATGTCGATGCCGATGCCGAGGCTCCGGGCGGTCCCCTCAGGAAATGCCGCTCCAGGCCCGCTGGTAGGCCGCGAGGACGGGTCTAAAGTGCAGCCCGGAGAAAAGCTGCATCTCTGACCAGGTAGGGACCTTGAAAATTAGTTTCCCCCTTCCCCCCTCCCCACACATAAAAAAGCTAGAACTCCTTAAAAACAAAACACTAAACTAACTAAAAATAAGAAAAAAAGAAATGAAAAACAGACAGCTGCAGGCTAGGCAGCCATACCCCCTACAGGTCGGCGCTGAATGGGAGATGCCAGAGAGTAATGGTGGATAACTGTTTGTCAGGTTGGAGGCCGGTGACTAGTGGGGTGCCTCAGGGATCTGTGTTGGGTCCACTGTTGTTTGTCATGTACATCAATGATCTGGATGATGGTGTGGTAAATTGGATTAGTAAGTATGCAGATGATACTAAGATAGGTGGTGTTGTGGATAATGAAGTAGATTTTCAAAGTCTACAGAGAGATTTAGGCCATTTGGAAGAGTGGGCTGAAAGATGGCAGATGGAGTTTAATGCTGATAAGTGTGAGGTGCTACATCTCGGCAGGACAAATCAAAATAGGACGTACATGGTAAATGGTAGCGAATTGAGGAATGCAGTTGAACAGAGGGATCTAGGAATAACACTGCATAGTTCCCTGAAGGTGGAATCTCATGTAGATAGGGTGGCAAAGAAAGCTTTTGGTATGCTAGCCTTTATAAATCGGAGCATTGAGTATAGAAGTTGGGATGTAATGTTAAAATTGTACAAGGCATTGGTGAGGCCAATTCTGGAGTATGGTGTACAATTTTGGTCGCCAAATTATAGGAAAGATGTCACCAAAATAGAGAGAGTACAGAGGAGATTTACTAGAATGTTGCCTGGGTTTCAGCACCTAAGTTACAGAGAAAGGTTGAATAAGATAGGTCTTTATTCTTTGGAACGCAGAAGTTTGAGGGGAGACTTGATAGACGTCTTTAAAATTATGAGAGGGATAGACAGAGTTGATGTGGATAAGCTTTTTCCATTGAGAGTAGGGAAGATTCAAACAAGAGGACATGATTTGAGAATTAAGGAACAAAAGTTTAGGGCTAACATAAGGGGGAACTTCTTTACTCAGAGAGTGGTAGCTGTGTGGAATGAGCTTCCAGTGCAGGCAGGTTCGATTTTATCATTTAAAAATAAATTGGATAGGTATATGGATGGGAAAGGAATGGAGGGTTATGGTCTGCATGCAGGTAGATGGGACTAGGTGAGAGTAAGTGTTCGGCACGGACTAGAAGGGCCGAGATGGCCTGTTTCCGTGCTGTAATTGTTATATAGAAACATAGAAAATAGGTGCAGGAATAGGCCATTCGGCGCTTCGAGCCTGCACCGCCATTCAATATGATCATGGCTGATCATCCAACTCAGTATCCTGTACCTGCCTTCTCTCCATACCCCCTGATCTATTTAGCCACAAGGGCCACATCTAACTCCCTCTTAAATATAGCCAATGAACTGGCCTCAACTACCTTCTGTAGCAGAGAATTCCAGAGATTCACCACTCTCTGTGTGAAAAATGTTTTCCTCATCTCGGTCCTAAAAGATTTCCCCCTTATCCTTAAATTGTGACCCCTTGTTCTGGACTTCCCCAACATCGGGAACAATCTTCCTGCATCTAGCCTGTCCAACCCCTTAAGAATTTTGTAAGTTTCTATAAGATCCCCCCTCAAACTTCTAAATTCTAGCGAGTACAAGCTGAGTCTTCCCAATCTTTCTTCATATGAAAGTCCTGACATCCCAGGAATCAGTCTGGTGAACCTTCTCTGTACTCCCTCTACGGCAAGAATGTATTTCCTCAGATTAGGAGACCAAAACTGTATGCACTACTCCAGGTGTGGTCTCACCAAGACCCTGTACAACTGCAGTAGAAACTCCCTGCTCCTATACTCAAATCCTTTTGCTATGAATGCTAACATACCATTCGCTTTCTTCACTGCCTGCTGCACCTGCATGCCTACTTTTAATGACTGGTGTACCATGACACCCATGTCTCGTTGCATCTCCCCTTTTCCTAATCGGCTACCATTCATATAATAGGTCTGAAAATCTTTCCTGTTTTTGCCACCAAAGTGGATAACCTCACATTTATCCACATGATACTGCATCTGCCATGCATTTGCCCACTCACCCAGCCTATCCAAGTCACCTTGCAGCCTCCTAGCATCCTCCTCACAGCTAACACTGCCCCCCAGCTTAGTGTCATCCGCAAACTTGGAGATGTTGCATTCAATTCCCTCGTCCAAATCATTAATATATATTGTAAATAGCTGGGGTCCCAGCACTGAGCCTTGCGGTACCCCACTAGTCACTGCCTGCCATTGTGAAAAGGACCCGTTTACCCCTACTCTTTGCTTCCTGTCTGCCAGCCAGTTCTCTATCCACATCAATACTGAACCCCCAATACCGTGTGCTTTAAGTTTGCATACTAATCTCTTATGTGGGACCTTGTCGAAAGCCTTCTGAAAGTCCAGATGGTTATATATGGTTATAGATGGTTATTCTATATGGTTATATATGATGAGAAATAACCCTGGATGCTATGAGAGGTAGAGGGGAATGGGGAGACAGGAAGGGAGGAATGCAAGAAACCTGACAGGTAAAGGTCGGTGAACTCAGGATGTGATTGGTACTTGGATGGGAATATGACAGGCCTCCCATTTGACAGCTGGAAGGACAAATGGAGATTGCAGATAGCTGTAAGATAACAGGCTTGTAATAGTATCATTCCACCCTCCCTGATAGTGACTGGGACAGCCACAGTACAGAGGGCTTGGATGGAGAGGAAGTTGGTAACTTTGTCCAGGAACGTGTTCGCAAGCATTAAATAGATGCCTAAACAGACAGGGCATCTAACTCTGTTCTTTCATAACAATCCTATTAGGAAATGAGGCTGGGCAAGTGACTGAGTGTCAGTGGGGACAAGCACTATAATTCTAATGATTTTTAAATAGTTATGGAAAAAGATAGGACTGGTCCACAAGTGGAAGTCTGAAACTGGGACAAGTCAAATTTTGAAAGTGTTGTACAGGAACTGTTGCGTGGGGAAGCTGTTTGTAGATGAAAGAATGCCTGGCAAGTGGGAGGCTTTTAAATGTGGTTAATAGAGAGTTCAGGACTGCTTCTTATTAGTGAAAGGCAAGGCCTGTGGGTTTCGAGAAACCTGGTTGATGAGGGATATTGAGTTTCCAGTCAGCATAAAGAACAGCTGTGTCAGGTATAAAGGCTTGGATCAAGCAAATCCCTTGAGGGGTATAAGGGATGTAGGAGCACATTTAAAAGGATAATCAGGAGGTTAAAAGATGACAAGGCTTTGACAGATAAGGTAAAGGAGAACCCAAAGAGATTTAGTTTACTTTAGTCTCGAAATACAGCACGGAAACAGGCCCTTCGGCCCATCGAGTCCGCCCCGACCGGTGATCCCTGCACTTTAACACTCTCCTACACACAATAGGGACCATTTACAATTATACCAAGCTAATGCCTGTACATCTTTGGATTGTGGGAGGAAACCAAAGATCTCGGAGATCACCCATGTGGTTACAGGAAGAACGTTGAAACTTGGTAAAGACAGCACCTGTAGTCGGGAGTGAAGCCGGGACTCTGGCACTATAAACGCAGCAGCTCTACCAACGCACCATCGTGCCACTCAGATTCTATATAACCATATAACAATTACAGCACGGAAACAGGCCATCTCGGCCCTTCAAGTCCGTGCTGAACACTTACTCTCACCTAGTCCCATCTACCTGCACTCAGACCATAACCCTCCATTCCTTTCCCGTCCATATACCTATCCAATTTATTTTTAAATTATAAAATCGAACCTGCCTCCACCACTTCCACTGGAAGCTCATTCCACACAGCTACCACTCTCTGAGTAATGAAGTTCCCCCTCATGTTACCCCTAAACTTCTGTCCCTTAATTCTCAAATCTTTATTAAAAGCTGAACAGTAACTAGGGAGAACATCGGGCCCCTTAAGGTTCCATACAGACATGAGTGTGGAGCCACAGGAGATATAACCATATAACCATATAACAATTACAGCACGGAAACAGGCCATCTCGGCCCTACAAGTCCGTGCCGAACAACTTTTTTCCCTCAGTCCCACCTGCCTGCACTCATACCATAACCCTCCATTCCCTTCTCATCCATATGCCTATCCAATTTATTTTTAAATGATACCAACGAACCTGCCTCCACCACTTCCACTGGAAGCTCATTCCACACCGCAACCACTCTCTGAGTAAAGAAGTTCCCCCTCATATTACCCCTAAACTTCTGTCCCTTAATTCTGAAGTCATGTCCTCTTGTTTGAATCTTCCCTATTCTCAAAGGGAAAAGCTTTGAGAAGGGCAACCTGTTAAATTAATATTTATCATGGAGAAGGAAAGAAGCTAAGGAATTAAGGGAAATGAGGAGTGATGTATTAGAACAAATTCACATTACAACAAAGAGGTGCAGACGGTCTTAAGGCACAAAAAGAGGGATAAATCTTGAGGACCTCATCCATTGTATCCAAGGACATTGTAAGAACCTCTATGTTTTAAAGACACAACGTTGAAAGAGGCCCTTTAGCCCACCGAATCCACTCTGATCATCAATCACCCATTCATACTTGTTCTATGTTATAGAGAATAGACAATAGACAATAGGTGCAGGAGTCGGCCATTCGGCCCTTTTGAGCCAGCACAGCCATTCAATGTGATCATGGCTGATCATCCACAATCAGTTCGGTGGGCGGCGCGACTTTCGTCAGCAGCGGCCTCTGCAGTCCGTCTGCGTTTTTATTATTTTATGTCTATGTTTTTATGTAGTTTTTGTTATTTTTTGTTGGGGTATGTGTGTGGGGGGGGTGGGGGTGGTGTGGGGGAGGAGGGGGTAACTTTTAAATCTCTCCCTGCACGGGAGACCCAACCTTTTCTTTGTCGGGTCTCCGTTGTCGTTGGGGCTGCAACGAGGAGCGGCCTCCAACAGGAAGACCGGGGGCTGTGGTGCCGACTACCACCTCACCGTCGCGGAGCTGGCCGAGTCCAGAGCGGGTGGAGCTGTGGTGGACGCTGCTGCGGCCCGACCTCCGGAGATTCGGAGGCTGCAACTGCGGGTCTGGCGGGCGGCGGCACCGGGAGCCCGCGGGTCCCTGGAGGGAGACCGCTTTTCGGGGCTTCCGCAACGGCGACTTCTCCCGCCCGAGTTGCGGGGTTGAAGAGCTCCTGGAGCGGGGCCTTACAGCACCGCCCCGCGCGGCTTGGAATGGCTGCGGGTCTCTGCGAGTGCGCGCCGGGGGCTCTAACATCTAGAACCCGGTGTGCGACCTTGCATCACCCGGCGTGGCTTTAATGGCCGCGGGACAATTCGCCATCGCCCGCCGGGGGCTTTGACTTTGACTCTGACATCGGGGGGGAGAGTGCAGTGGAGAGATAAGTTTTTTTGGCGCAGCAATGTGATGGATGTTTATGTAAATTATGTTGTGTCTTGGGTCTATTTGTTTGTAATGTATGGCTGCAGAAACGACATTTTGTTTGGACCTCAAGGGGTCCAAATGACAATAAATTGAATTGTATTGTATTGTATTGTATATAGTACCCCGTTCCTGCCTTCTCCCCATATCCTTTGACAATCTTTAAGAGCTCTATCTAACTCTCTCCTGAAAGCATGGCAGAATTCACAACTCTCTGGGTGAAAAAGTTCTTCCTCATCTCCGTTCTAAATGGCTTACCCCTTATTCTTAAACTGTGGCCCTTGGTTCTGGATTCCCCCAATATCGGGAACATGTTTCCTACCTCTAGCGTGTCCAATCCCTTAATAATCTTATGTTTCAATAAGACCCTCTCATCCTTCTAAATTCCAGAGTATACAAGTCCAGTCGCTCCATTCTTTCAACATATGACAGTCCCGCCATCCTGGGAATTAACCTTGTGAACTTACGCTGCACTACGCTATTCTCTTTGTTACCTGTCTGCCAACCAATTTTCTATCCATGTCAGTATCCTACCCCTAATACCATGTGCTCTAATTTAGTCCACTAATCTCCTATGTTGGACCTTATCAATGGCTTTCTGAAAGTCCAGGTACATTACATCCACTTGTCCATTTCCCTAGTTACATCCTCAAAAAATTCCAGAAGATTACTCAAGCATGATTTCCCCTTTGTAAATCCATGCTGACTCAGACCGATCCTGTCACTGCAATCCATCTATTTCATCGTTTATAATTGACTCCAGCATCTTCCCCACCACGGATGTCAGGCTAACTAGTCTATAATTCCCTGTTTTCTCTCTCTCTCGTTTCTTAAAAAGTGTGATAACATTAGCTACCCTCCAATCCACTGGAACTGATCCTGATCTATAGAACATTGGAAAATAATCACCAATGCGTCCACAAATTCTAGATCCACTTCCTTTAGTACCCTGGGATGCAGACCATCAAGCCCTGGGGATTTATCAGCCTTCAGTCCCATCAGTCTACCCAACACCATTTCCTGCCTAATGTGAATTTCCTTCAGTTCTTCCGTCATCCTAGGTCCTCTGGCCAATAGTACATCTGGGAGATTTTTTGTGTCTTCCTTAGTGAAGACAGATCCAAAGTATCTGTTCAACTCGTCAGCCATTTCCTTGTTCCCTATAATAAATTCACCTGTTTCTGTCTTCAAGGGTCCAACTTTGGACTGAACTAATTTTTTCCGCTTTACATACTTAAAGAAGCTTTTACTATCCTTTATATTCTTGGCTAGCTTACCTTCGTACCTCATCTTTTCTCCCCATATTGCCTTTTTAGTTATCTTGTGTTGCTCTTTAAAAGTTTCCCAATCCTCTGGCTTCCCGCTCATCTTTGCTATGTTATACTTCTCTTTTATTTTTATACTGTCCTTGACTTCCCTTGTCAGCCACGGTCGCCCCTTATTCCCCTTGGAATCTTTCTTCCTCTTTGGAATGAAGTGATCCTGTATTATTCCCACAAATACCTGCCATTGTTGTTCCACTGTCATCTCTGCTGGGGTCTCTTTCCAGTCAACTTTGGCCAGCTCTTCCCTCGTGGCTCCATAGCCCCCTTTGCTCAACTGTAATACTGACACTTCCGATTTTCCCTTCTCCCTCTCAAATTGTAGATTAAAAATTATCATATTATGGTCACTACTTCCTAATGGCTCCTTTACCTCGAGTCCCCTTATCAAATTCAGTTCATTACACAACACTGAATCCAGAATTGCCTTCTCCCTGGTAAACTCCAGTATAAGCTGCTCTAAGAATCCATCTCGGTGGCACTCCACAAACTCCCTTTCTTGGGGTCCAGCACCAACCTGATTTTCCCAGTCTACCTGCATGTTGAAATCTCCCATAACCAGCATAGCATTACCTTTACGACATGCCAATTTTAACTCTTGATTCAACTTGCACCCTATAAGCAGGCTACTGTTTGGGAGCCTGTAGATAACTCCCATTAGGGTCTTTTTACCCCTACAATTCCTCAGCTCTATCCATACTGACTCTACATCTCCTGATTCTATGTCACCCCTCGCAAGCGACTGAATTTCATTCCTTACCAACAGAGCTACCCCACCCCCTCTACCCCTCTGCTCCTCTGCCCCTCTGCCCCTCTGCCCCTCTGCCCCTCTGCCCCACCCCCTCTACCCCTCTGCTCATCTGCCCCTCTGCCCCTCTGCCCCTCTGCCCCTCTGCCCCTCTGCCCCTCTGCCCCTCTGCCCCACCCCCTCTGCCCCTCTGCCCCACCCCCTCTACCCCTCTGCCCCTCTACCCCTCTACCCCTCTGCCCCTCTACCCCTCTACCCCTCTGCCCCTCTACCCCTCTACCCCTCTGCCCCTCTACCCCTCTGCTCCTCTGCCCCTCTGCCCCTCTGCCCCTCTGCCCCTCTACCCCTCTGCCCCTCTACCCCTCTACCCCTCTGCCCCTCTACCCCTCTGCCCCTCTTCCCCTCTGCCCCACCCCCTCTGCCCCTCTGCCCCTCTTCCCCTCTGCCCCTCTACCCCTCTGCCCCTCTGCCCCTCTGCCCCTCTACCCCTCTACCCCTCTGCCCCTCTGCCCCACCCACCCCTCTGCCCCTCTGCCCCTCTGCCCCACCCCCTCTGCCCCTCTGCCCCTCTGCCCCTCTGCCCCTCTGCCCCTCTGCCCCTCTGCCCCTCTGCTCCTCTACCCCTCTGCCCCTCTGCCCCTCTACCCCTCTGCCCCTCTGCCCCTCTGCCCCTCTACCCCTCTGCCCCTCTGCCCCTCTGCCCCTCTGCCCCTCTACCCCTCTGCCCCTCTGCCCCTCTGCCCCTCTGCCCCTCTGCCCCTCTGCCCCTCTACCCCTCTGCCCCTCTACCCCTCTGCCCCTCTACCCCTCTACCCCTCTACCCCTCTACCCCTCTGCCCCTCTGCCCCTCTACCCCTCTACCCCTCTGCCCCTCTGCCCCTCTGCCCCTCTGCCCCTCTGCCCATCCCCGTCTGTCTTTTCGATAGGAGGTATACCCTTGAATATTCAGTTCCCAGCCCTGGCCCTCTTGCAGCCATGTCTCTGTAATTCCCACAACATCATACTTGCCAATTTGTAACTGAGCCTCAAGCTCATCCATTTTATTTCTAATATTTTGTGCATTCATATATAATACTTTTAATCCATTACCTCGCCTTTCACATCAATTTCTATTTCACGGCCATACTCTCCTATCCCTTTACGAGCTTTCTGCCCCGTTAATTCTTGTGTCATTCTTAACTTTTCCTATACTCTCTTTCCCTTTAACTCCATCCTTGTATTTCCAATTTGTCTCCTCCCTCCCTCCCCACCCCCCCCCCCCCACTATTTAGTTTAAACCCATGTAGCAGTGGCAAACCTGCCTGCCAGAATGCTGGTCCCCCACCTGTAAGGTGCCACCCGTCCCTTTTGTACAATTCACCCTTACCCCGAAACAGATCCCAGTGGTTTAGAATCTAAATCCCTGCCCCCCGCACCAGCTCCTCACCTACACACTCAGATCCGCTATCTCCCTGTTCCTGCCATCACTTTTTCATTCACTCCCTACATATTTGGGGGCAACTTTTGGGAGGTCAGTTAACCAACAAATCCCCATGTATTTGTGACATAGGAGGAAAATAGGGCACTCAGAGGAATCCCACGTGGTCACAGGGTGAACGTGCAAACTCCACGCAGACAGCAACCAAGTTCAGGTTTGAACCCGGGTCTCTGAATAAGGGGGGTGGGGTGTCAAATGGGATAGTCGAGGATGGAGTTAAAGGGAAAGAGAGTAAAGGGATGGTTAATGACCCCAGAATTAATGAGAAAGGAAGCTCACAAAGGGATAGGAGAGTGTGGCCAAGTGTAATAGGGATCGATGTGAAAGGTGAGATGCGTAAGGAATTAAAAGTATTGTATATGAATGCGCGAAGTATAAGAAGCAAAGTAGATGAGCTTGAGGCTCAGTTAGAGGTTGGTAGATTCGACATTGTGGGGATTACTGAGACATGGCTGCAGGAGGATCGGGCTTGGGAACTTAATATTCAGGGTTATACATCCTATAGAAAGGACAGGCAGGTGGGCAGAGGAGGGGGGGTAGCTCAGCTGGGGATTGAGTTGAGGAATTGTAAAGGCAAGAAAAAGCTAATTGGTGTTATCTACAGACCCCCAAATAGTAGCCCGGATGTAGGGTGTAAGTTGCAGCAGGAGTTAAAACTGGCATGTAACAAAGGTAATGCCACTGTGGTGATGGGGGATTTCAATATGCAGGTAGACTGGGAAAATCAGGTTGGTTCAGGACCCCAAGAAAGAGAGTTTGTAGAATGCCTCCGAGATGGATTCTTAGAGCAGCTTGTAATGGAGCCGACCAGAGAAAAGGCAATTCTGGATTTAGTGTTGTCTAATGAACCAGATATGGTAAGAGAACTCAAGGTAAAGGAACCGCTTGGAGGTAGTGATCATAATATGATGAGTTTTAATCTGCAATTTGAGAAGGAGAAGGTTAAATCGGAAGTGTCAGTGATGCAGTTGAACAATGGGGACTATGAAGGCATGAGAGGGGACCTGGCCAAGGTAGACTGGAAAGGGATCCTAGCAGGAATGACGGTGGAACAGCAATGGCAGGAATTTCTGGGCATAATCCGGAAGACGCAGGATCATTTCATTCCAAAAAGGAAGAAAGATTCTAAGGGGAGTAGGAGGCAACCGTGGCTGACAAGAGAAGTTAGGGATAGAATAAAACTAAAAGAAAAGATGTATAACACTGCAAAGAGTAGCCGGAAGCCAGAGGATTGGGAAACTTTCATAGGACAACAGAAGGACACAAAACGGGCAATACGGGCTGAAAAGATGAAGTACGAGGGGAAGCTGGCCAGGAATATAAAGGACAGTAAAAGCTTCTTTAGATATGTTAAGGGAAAAAGAGTAGCAGTCAAATGTGGTTCCCTTGAAGGCAGACACGGGTGAAATTATTATGGGCAACAAGGAAATGGCAGAAGAGTTGAATAGGTACTTCGGATCTGTCTTCACTAAGGAAGACACAAACAATCTCCCTGATGTACTGGAGGACAGAGGATCTAAGGGGCTAGAGGAACTGAAAGAAATTTTCATTAGGCGAGAAATAGTATTGGGTAGGCTAATGGGACTGAAGGATGATAAATCCCCTGGGCCTGATGGTCTGCATCCCAGGGTCCTCAGGGAGGTGGCTCTGGAAATAGTGGATGCATTGGTGATCATTTTCCAACGTTCAATATAGATTCAGGATCAGTTCCTGTGGAATGGAGGGTAGCTAATGTTATCCCACTTTTCAAAAAAGGAGCGAGAGAGAAAACGGGGAATTACAGACCAGTTAGCCTGACTTCGGTGGTGGGAAAGATGCTGGAGTCAATTATTAAAGAGGTAATAATGGGGTATTTGGATAGCAGTAAAAGGATTAGTCCAAGTCAACATGGATTTATGAAAGTGAAATCATGCTTGACTAATCTTCTGGAATTTTTTGAGGATGTGACAAGTAAAATGGATGAAGGGGTGCCAGTGGATGTAGTGTATCTAGACTTTCAGAAAGCCTTTGATAAGGTCCTGCACGGGAGACTGGTGACAAAAATTAGAGCACATGGTATTGGGGGTAGGGTGTTGACATGGATAGAAAATTGGTTGGCAGACCGGAGCAAAGAGTACGAGTGAACGGGTCCTTTTCAGAATGGCAGGCAGTGGCGAGTGGAGTGCCACAAGGCTCGGTGTTGGGGCCGCAACTGTTTACCATATATATTAATGATTTGGAAGAGGGAATTAGGAGCAACACTAGCAAGTTTGCGGACGACACAAAGCTGGGTGGCAGTGTGAACTGTGAAGAGGATGTTAGGAGGTTGCAGGGTGACCTGGACAGGTTGAGTGAGTGGGCAGATGCGTGGCAGATGCAGTATAATATAGATAAATGTGAGGTTATCCACTTTGATGGCAAAAGCAAGGGGGCAGATTATTATCTCAATGGGGTTAGGTTAGGTAAGGGGGAGGTACAGAGACCTGGGTGTCCTTGTACATCGGTCACTGAAAATTGGCGTGCAGGTACAGCAGGCAGTGAAGAAAGCTAATGGAATGTTGGCCTTCATAACAAGAGGATTTCAGTATAGGAGTAAAGAGGTTCTTCTGCAGTTGTATAGGCCTCTGTTGAGACCACATCTGGAGTATTGTGCACAATTGTGGTCTCCTAATTTGAGGAAGGACATCCTTGTGATTGAGGAAGTGCAGCGTAGGTTCACGAGATTGATCCCTGGGATGGCGGGACTGTCATATGAGGAAAGATTGAAAAGACTAGGCTTGTATTCACTGGTGTTTAGAAGGATGAGGGGGTTCTTATAGAAACATATAAAATTATAGAAGGACTGGACAAGCTAAGAACAAAAAATGTTCCCAATGTTGGGCGAGTACAGAACTAGGGGCCTTAGAATAAAGGGGAGGTCATGTAAGACTGAGATGAGAAAAAATGTTTTCACCCGGAGAGTTGTGAATTTATGGTATTCCCTGCCACAGAGGGCAGTAGAAGCCAAATCACTGGATGGATTTAAGAGAGAGTTAGATAGAGCTCTTGGGGCTTGTGGAGTCAAGGGATATGGGGAGAAGGCAGGCACGGGTTATTGATAGGGGACGATCGGCCATGATCACAATGAATGGTGATGCTGGCTCGAAGGGCCAAATGGCCTCCACCTGCAGCTATTTTCTATGTTTCTACGCAGGAATGCGGGACTCCAGGTGAGTAGAGTGAGTAGGGCGTTGGGACCAGACCGCTGTTGTAGCTGTGGCGAGTATGGTCATTGGAGCAGGGAGTGTCCAACACGAAAACAAGAAAGATGGGGCTATCAGCAAGAGCAAAGGGGAGGTTGGCAGAGGAATCGAGGACAGGGGATGCAAACGAACTTCTCCCAGAATAATCCATTTTCCCAGAACTGACTGGCCAATTTGGTGATGAATGGGTGCAATATTGATGAGGAACATCTATTTTTTATGTTTCTATGTTTCTATGTTTCTGGCGCTATGAGGCAGCAGCTCAACCAGCTGCACCAAAATGCCACGCAAGTGCAGAGAATCTTGCATCAGGTGAAGTTAATGATGCACCTTTATAAGATTAGATTTACTAGAATGTTGCCTGGGTTTCAGCAACTAAGTTACAGAGAAAGGTTGAACAAGTTAGGGCTTTATTCTTTGGAGCGCAGAAGGTTAAGGGGGGACTTGATAGAGGTCTTTAAAATGATGAGAGGGATAGAGTTGACGTGGATAAGCTTTTCCCACTGAGAGTAGGGAAGATTCAAACAAGGGGACATGACTTGAGAATTAAGGGACAGAAGTTTATGGGTAACATGAGGGGGAACTTCTTTACTCAGAGAGTGGTGGCTGTGTGGAATGAGCTTCCAGTGAAGGTGGTGGAGGCAGGTTCGTTTTTATCATTTAAAAATAAATTGGATAGTTATATAGACGGGAAAGGTTATGGTCTGAGCGCAGGTATATGGGACTAGGGGAGAATACGTGTTCGGCACGGACTAGAAGGGTCGAGATGGCCTGTTTCCGTGCTGTAATTGTTATATGGTTATATGGTTATAAGAGCTACAAACAGAAAGCAGGGAAGTGCAGACCAGTGGCCTAACATCAGTGATGGAAAATTACTGGAGGGGATTCTAAGGGGCAGAATCTGGCAACATTTGGAATGACAAGGATTGATTAAGGATAACATTTGCTTTGTACGTTGGAAATCTTGTCTTAGGAATTTGACTGAGCTTTTGAAGAGGTAACAAAGAGAATTGATGAGGGCATTGTGTACATGGACTTTAGCAAGACTTTTGACAAAGTTCCACATGGTAGGCTAATCCAGAAGGTTAGATCACGAGCTCCGAGGTAAGTTAGCCATGGATGCACAATTGGCTTTATGGAAGAAATCAGTAGGTGGTAGTGGATGAGGAAGTCGAGGAACCAATTGCAGAGGGATGCACAGAGACCCAGATCTGAGAACTTGGTAACCAGCTTGGAGGGGATGGTAGTATTAAATGCCGAGCTGTAGTCAATGAATAACAGCCTTACATATGAGTTTTTGTTGTCCAAGTTGGTACTTTGAACCAGGGCACGACATACAGTAGATAGCAGGCCCTGGGACGTGTCATAAAAGGGAGAGTCCAAGGGGAACCTGTACATAGCTCCTAAAAGTGTAAACATGAGTAGGCAGGGTGACGAAGAAGATGTTTGTCACGTTGGCCTTCATTGGCCAGGCCACTGGGTTCAGGAGTTGTGTTGTCATCTTGCAGCTGTGTGTGTCGTTGGTGAGACAAGACCTGAAGCGCTGTGTGAAGTTCTGATCGCCCTGCTGCAGAAAGGATGTCATTGAACTAGAGAAGGCGCAGAGACGATTCACCAGGATGTTACTGGGACTAAACGGCTTGAGTTATAAGGAGAGACTGGATAGATCAGGACTTGTTTCCCTGGAGAACTGGAGGCTCAGGTAGTGGTTTATAAAATCATGAAGTGCATAGACAAGGTGAATAGCCTCAGTCTTTCTGCATGGTTGGGGAGTCTAAAAATTTAAGGTGAGGGAGGAAAAATGTTAAAGGGGCTTATTTTACACATGGGTTGGTGTGTATATGGAATGAACTACTAGAAGAAGTAGTGGAGGTGGGTATAATTACAGTTCAAAAGATGTTTCGATTTACATGGATAGGAAAAATTTAGAGGCAATGGGATCAACTCAGGAAGGACCTGTTTCTGTATTGTGTGACTGGGGCCCTGATTGACATATTTAAATCAAAACTAGCCACAGATTAGGTGCCAGAATGTGAAAAATATGGTTCAGTTTTCAATAAGGGCAGCTGGGATGAGCCCGATAATTACAGTAGACTTAATATAAAGTAAGTGGTGGGGAAATTATTTGGTCAAGTTCTAAGTGAAAGCATGAATCTGCAATTGGACAGGCAGGGCTTGATCAGTAATAGTCAGCACAGATTCTTGTCAGGAGATCCTGTCTAAACTGTACCTTTTGAAGTGATAACTTCTATCTTTTGAAGTGATAAGTGAGCTATAGGGAGAGGTTGAGGAGGCTGGGTCTCTATTCCCTTGGAGCGCTGGAGGATGATAGGTGATCTTATAGAGGTGTATAGAATCATGAGTGGGATAGATTGGGGAGACTCTCTTGCCTTAAGTAGGGGAATCGAGGACCAGAGGACGTAGGTTCAAGGTGAAGGGGAAAAGATTTAATAGGAACCTGAGGGGTAACTTTTTCACACAAAGTGTGGTGGGTGTATGGAACAAGCTGCCAGAGGAGGTAGTTGAGGCAGGGACTATCCCAATGTTTAAGAAACAGTTAGACAGGGACATGGATAGGACAGGTTTGGAGGGATAGGGACCAAGCGCAGGCAGATGGGACCAGTGTAACTGAGACATGTTGGCCGGTGTGGGCAAGTTGGGCGAAGGCCTGTTTCCACACTGTATCACTCTATGACTATAACTTTAACTAACTGTATTGATGAGGAAGAAAGAACGGGTCAGGCAGCATCTCTGGAGAACATGGAGAGGTGACTTGATTTCAGGATACTTGATTTCATTATCCAGAAATAGAATGTAAGAGGAGGGATTATAGAAGATTTCAGAAACCATTGGTGGGATCAATGTACGGAGTGCAATCCCAGTCACCACATGATGGGAGGGATGTGGATACATTGGAGATTCACTAGGATGTTTCCCGGGATGGAGCAATGTGGTTATGAGGAGAGATCAGAGAGGCTGGGTCTGTCCGAGGCCTCCTCCATTGTCAGAGTGAGGCCCAGCACAAAATGGAGGAACAGCACCTCATATTTCAATTGGGCAGCTTACACCCCAGCGGTATGAGTATTGGCTTCTCTCACTTCAAGTAACCCTTGCTTTCCCTCTTTCTCCACCCCTGACCCTTCCTAGTTCTCCGACGAGTCTGACTGTCCCCCTGATTAGATTTTTATCTCCTTTTGCTTTGATGTCACCTTCTTCCTGGTAAACAATGACCTATTCAACATGTTCCTTGTGCTTCGCCTCTTTGATATCTCATTTTCACACCTTACCCTTCCTTATCTCTGTTTCCCTCACCCCTGACTCACAGTCGAAGAAGGGTCTTGACCTGAAATGTCACCTATTCCTTCTATCCAGAGATGCCACCTGTCCTGCTGAGTTACTCCAGCATTTTATGTCTATCTTCAGTCTAAACCAGCATCTGCAGTTTCTTCCTGCACACTGGGTCTGTTCTCTCAGGAGCTGAGGAGGTTAAGAGGGGACATGATCGAGATATATAAAACTGTGAAGTACAGAAAGGGTAGACAATTGTAAATTGTTCCCCTTAACAGAGGCACCTTAACAGAATCCCTTAATAAAGAGATGTCAGGGTCCAAGTCTATAGGGTTAACCTAAAATTCTGTTCAGCTCGTCATTGTGGGCTGAAGAGCCTGTCCTTGTGCTGTACTGTTTATTCTATGTTCTATACCGAGGGTATAGGTTCAAAGTGAGGTGAGAGGTTCAGAGAATATTTGAGGAAGAATTTCTCCCTCTAGGGTGTAAGGTCTGGATTGCGCAGCCTGAGGGGGTGGTGGAAGCAGGGACTCTCGCAACATTTCAGGGATATCTGAACAAGCACTTAAATCACCAAAGCAGAGAAGACTATGGCTTGTATCTGTCATACGGGTCAGTGTAGATGGGTCCTCTTAGTCAGTGAGTTCAAGGTGAGAGGAAGTGCCTGTTCCTGTGCTGTTACATAGAAACATAGAAAATAGGTGCAGGAGTAGGCCATTCGGCCCTTCGAGCCTGCACCGCCATTCAATATGATCATGGCTGATCATCAAACTCAGTATCCTGTACCTGCCTTCTCTCCATACCCCCTGATCCCTTTAGCCACAGGGCCACATCTAACTCCCTCTTAAATATAGCCAATGAACTGGCCTCAACTACCTTCTGTGGCAGAGAATTCCAGAGATTCACCACTCTCTGTGTGAAAAATGTTTTTTTCATCTCGGTCCTAAAGGATTTCCCCTTTATCCGTAAACTGTGACCCCTTGTCCTGGACTTCCCCAACATTGGGAACAATCTTTCTGCATCTAGCCTGTCCAACCCCTTAAGAATTTTGTAAGTTTCTATAAGATCCCCCCTCAATCTTCTAAATTCTAGCAAGTACAAGCCGAGTCTATCCAGTCTTTCTTCGTATGAAAGTCCTGACATCCCAGGAATCAGTCTGGTGAACCTTCTCTGTACTCCCTCTATGGCAAGAATGTCTTTCCTCAGATTTGGAGACCAAAACTGTACGCAATACTCCAGGTGTGGTCTCACCAAGGCCCCGTACAACTGCAGTAGAACCTCCCTGCTCCTATACTCAAATCCTTTTGAGTTTGACACATATAGTGACCCCACTGAACTCTGTCCCATCACACACTCCCAGAGCATGGGTTAGATATGGAGAGAAGCTCCCCCTACACTGTGCCAACACCATCCCAGGCCATTCATGGGTCACAGCACCAGGCAGATGAGGGCTGTGCCCAGGTATCCCTTGAAAAAGAACACATTGTATCCACAATCACTGGGTGCCATGGCTGATCTAATGTACCCTGGATCACGATTGGACTATAGTAATTTAATGTTTAGTTGTAAAGAATATTTGCAATTTGTTATTATGATGGAGGGTGTTTTGTTATAATTTGATGTGTAAATATGAGTGTAAATAACTGAATAAATTAAAATTTTTGTTAAAAACAATAGGTCACAGGTTAGCCAGAGTGAAGCTGGCTCTATGCTGTGTTATCGAACTAATCCCATTGCCTTGATCTCTCCCACAGTCCTGGATTGTTCCCTGGTGGATTCTGTTTTCCCATTTATTCTTCTCTTTCTCCTTCTCTGTACCCTCGTTATCTCCCAGACTGCTCGTGCTCGCACTCTCTCTCTCTCTCTGTCACCTTGTCCTCTCCTCATGTACCTCACCCTCCTCCTCCCCAACACATGCTTCCCTTTGCCCAGTCTCCCCCGCCTCCCTCTTTGTTTCTTTCAGAGTCGACGATCGCCTCAATGAAACCGGAATAGAGAGGGTCTTTGTTAGAAAGCTGAATGCAAATCAACAACTTCAGAAAACCAGTTGAACTTTGTGAGGAAAGAGAGAAGGGCAGAGCCAGGGAGAGATACAAAGGCACCCATTAAGATGTGTACACACAGTCATTGAACAGAACTGCCCTCATCTAAACAATAGAAAGAACTGCACTTCCAGGGCACGAGTTACAAATAAAGTCAATCTCCCTCTACACTGTCCCTTCACCCAATCCTAGGGTACGGGTTAGACACAGTGTCTATCCGCTCACACACACTCAGGACTAAGAGCCTGTCCCACGGGCAAGCGCAACTTAAAGGGCCGGTCCCACCAGCATGTGCCTGCATGCGGCAAGCACGACCAAACCAGAAGCGGGAGCCGCGCGGAGGTCGAGTGAGTGACATGGCGTCGAGGCGACTGCGCACGCCCGTCGAGGCGGTGCGTACGGCATCAAGGCGGCTGCGGGCCGGCTGGCCGTTGCCGCGCGGAATTTTTAAACACGGTCAGTTTTTCGGAGCCCCGCGTGATGTCGGGACCAGCTCCGCACAACTCCATACGGCTCCGGCGATCGAAGTGGGACCGGCCCCACGAGGCCGTACGGCTCAAGCAACCACGTTAGGTCGCGCTTGCCGCATGCAGGCGCATGCTGGTGGGACAGGCCCTTTAGGTCGCGCTTGCCGCATGGAGTCGCATACTCGTGGGACAGGCTTAGTTACACACTGAGTCTTGATTCCATTCACGAACCTAAAGTGAAACTCCCTCCACATTGTCCCGTTAGAAACTCCCAGTGGCTTGGTTAGACATAAAGTGAAGCTCCTCCACACCATCTCATCACACACCCACTGGAACATAGTTCGACACAGAGTGAAGCTCACTGTCCAATAGCTACTCCAAGGGCCCAGGATAGAACAGGCTGTCTGGTCTGTGAATGGGTAGAGGTGGCGTGAGTGTTAATCCCTTCTGATGGGGAATGGGCTGCCTGATGTGTGTGGATGGGGACAGGTTGGTCACGGCATTGATTCCCACGACAGAAAGTTAATAATTGGTGAGCTGTACATCGGTGCTGACATTCGCAGTTATGAATACACCCTCTGGAAGTACATTACTAGATAGTAATCTCTCCCTGCACAATGGCATGGAACAAAAGTCCTTTTCATAAATTTGAAAGTGGCAAAGATCTCTCAACGATTAACTAGTCTCAATATCGGTTCAACTAAGATTCAGTTGTGATTGTCATCAGCTTTAATAGAATGAATGAAGGATCATTGCCAGAGACTTTTCTCAGCATGGATTAGATACAGTGAAGCTTCCACTACTCTCTCCCAAGGCACGGGTTAGACACAGAGTGAAGTTCTCTCTACACAGTTCAGTCACACATTCGCACGGCACGGGTCAGCCACAGAATGGAGCTGTTTCTATAATGTCCAGTCACATTCTCTGCTGTATCATTCACAATCAATTGTTTGTTGGGAATTACAATGAATAAATTCACAAGATTCCCTGGACTGTGGGTGTAGAGAATGGCTTTTAAATATCTCTCCCCCACACACAGTGCAAGATCCCACTGTTTTGCAGTAATTATACCTGAGAAACAGTAGGTTTACACACACGCACACAAAACACACAAGCACCACACACACACACACAGGAACACACACACATGCACACACACACACACACAGGAACACACACACACACAGTAACACACACAGGAACACACACACACACAGGAACACACACAGGAACATGCACACATACACTGGAACACACGCGCGCGCGCGCGCACACACACACACACACAGGAACGCACACACAAAACACAAAAGTAACACACACATACACTCATATGAACACACATACATGCAAGCACATAAACACATAGGAAGATAGCTGCATAAGCACATTCACATAAAAACACACATACATACACGGAGAAACACACAAACAGGAACACACACTTAAAATACACAGACACATATAAAGTTGTGCACACGGAAATGATGAAGAGGCCCAAGTGTCTAGGTACTGAACGACTACTTCCTGTCCCTGTATGATTGGGTCCAGTGACTGACTGTGTTCTTCTAGCCCCACTGGGTAACAGCCTCATGCCGTCCCTGTTTCCCCTCTCTTGGTCCATTGTCTGGAAACAGACCCTTTGGCCCACTGTGGCCATGCTGACCTTCGCCTTACCAGAGACCCGGGTTCAATCCTAACTACGGGTGCTGTCTGTGCAGAGTTTGTACATTCTTCCTCTGACCTTCCTATGCAGGAGCTCCGTCCTCTAGGGTCCATACCCCTCCCTATCTCTGTGAGCTCCTTTGTATCTCTGTAACTGCCGCTAGCGCCAGCATCCCTTCCTTTATCTGTAAACTGCCCATTCCCTGCAACCCACATTTTGCCTGTTTCCCCTCTGGCTCCTACACGCGAATCTATATTTGAAATCCCACCAACCACCGCTTCTCTCCCTATCTCTGTAAGCCCCTCTAGCTTCTCCAACCCTCTATCTCTCTAATTCCTTCTGGCCCCTCCAGCCTCCCTATCACTGTAAAACACTCCAAACGCTACACCCCTCCCGACCTCTATAACTATGACCAACCCTCCACCCCACCCTGTTTCTATAACACCTCTGGTCCCGAAAACACTCCCTAATGACCACCAACCACCAACCACTGCATCCCTCCCTATATCTGGAACTGCCTGCAACCCCTTCATCCCACCCTGTTTCTGTAACACCTCTGCCCCTACAACCATCCACACGTATATTACCCCCTCCTGACCCTACACCCTTACTTATCCCTCTCACTCCCAGCCCCTTTACAGCCTTTCCGATCTCTGTAACCACCTGCAGCACCTACACTCTACCCTAACTCCGTAACACCCCTTAGTCTCCACCCCATCCCAATCCCTGTAAACCCCTCCAGTCCCTGCAAACTTCCCCATCTCTGTAATCCACTCCAGCACTCTGCACCTCTTTATCACTGCAACTTGCACCAACCTCGAGAGCCCTCCCTATCTTTGTAACCCCATGTAGCCTCTACACACCTCCCTCTCAGACACTCACTTCAGCCCCTAGACTCCTTCCTCTCTCCAAATCATCTCAGGCCTCTGAACCCCACTGTCTCAGTAACCCCCTGCAACACTTACAGCCTTCCATACCTCTGTAATCCTATTCAGCCCATACACCCCTCCCTATCCCTTTAAGCTCTTGTGACCCTTACACACTTCCAAATCACTTTAACTTCCTGTAACACCTGTGCCCATCCTTATTTATGTTGTCCATTATCCCAAATATCCCTCCCTATCATAGTAAACCTTTCCATCTCTCTATCTCTGCAATCCCCCCTCACCTCTGTATCACGCTAACCTCTCTCAGCCCATACACCCCTTTCCATTTATGATCCTGTGGCCTCCTCCCTATCCAAGTTTTCTCCTTCAGCTTGCTATCTCTGTAACCTGCTCCAGTCCCTACACCACTGCCTCCTCTGAACCCACAGAATCCCTCCATCTCTGTAATCCACCTCCAACCCCAACTAATCTCATTCAATGTGATCATGGCTGATCATCCACAATCAGTACCCCTTCTCCCCATATCCCTTGACTCCACTATCTTTAAGAGCTCTGTCTAGCTCTCTCTTGAAAGCATCCAGAGAACCAGCCTCCACTGCCCTCTGAGGCAGAGAATTCCACAGACTCTCAACTCTCTGTGTGAAAAAGTTTTTTCTCATCTCCATTCTAAATGGCTTACCCCTTATTCTTAAACTGTGGCCCCTGGTTTTGGACTCCCCCAACATCGGGAACATGTTTCTTGCCTCTAGCGTGTCCAAACCCTTAATACTCTTATTTGCTTCAATAAGATATCCTCTCATCCTTCTAAATTCCAGAGTATACAAGCCCAGCCGCTCCATTCTTTCAGTATATGACAGTCCCGCCATCCCTGGAGTTAACCTCGTGAACCTACGCTGCACTCCGTCATAGCAAGAATGTCCTTCCTCAAATTGGGAGACCAAAACTGCACACAATACTCCAGGTGTGGTCTCACTAGGGCCCTGTACAACTGCAGAAGGACCACTTTGCTCCTGTAATCCTATCATATTCAAGCCTCCTTTATGATCCCAACCTCAGGCAGTCTCTGCAGGGATCACTGCATCATACTTAAGCTTTGGTACCCGTTCCATCTGCATGGGTCAGTTTTTCTCTTCCATTGAGGCATACTTGCATACATATCTGTGACTTTGCATACTTGGTTTTGTTATTAGTTTTGCTATTCATTTATTATTATCAAGTGTATCATAGTGAAAAGGATTGTTTTGCTTATTATCCGGGCAAATTATACTACACAAATGCAATTAAAGCATACATGAGCACACCAGGTGGCTGAATTTGGAACATTCTTACAGCTACAGAGAGAGTGCAGATTCAAAAAATGCAAGGGCCACAAGGTGATAGATTGGGAACTGATACATCCTTAGCATATGGGAGGTCTGATCAATAGACCATTAACAGTGGGGAGGAAGCAGTTCCTAAATCTGGTGGTACGTGCTTTCAAGCTTCTGTAGGCTCTGTATGATGGGTGAGGGAAAAGGATAGAGTGACCTTCATAGCAAAAGGATTTAAGTATAGGAGCAGGGAGGTTCTACTGCAGTTGTACAGGATCTTGGTGAGACCACACCTGGAGTCTTGCGTACAGTTTTGGCCTACTCCTGCACCTATTTTATATGTTTCTATGACAGACCGTAGGAGGAATCTGGGGGAGGCGGGGGGAGTGTGGGGGGCTGCACATTGTGCGTAGATGAAATTGATGGGGCGGAAGTTGGTTTGCGAGGACTGGGCTACATCCGCAACTCTGTAATTTCTTAGTCTTGGAGAGAGCAGATGGCAAACCAATCTATGATGGTCAGATGGTTTCTCCAGTATATTTGTACAAATTGGTAAGATTCATCGGAGACAAGCTGAAGTTTCTTAGTCCTCTAAGGAGCCAGTAGTTTTAGTGTGCTTTCTTGGTTGCCGTGTCAATGTGGTTAGACCAGGCCAAATTGGTGATGATATTAAGCCTAGGAACTTCAGCAACTCCAGTTCAGTGCTATTGATGCCAACTGGCGTTGTACTCCACCTTGCTTCCTGAAGTCGATCACCATCTCCTCCATTTTGCTTACATGGAGTGAGAGGTTGTTGTTGGCACCATGTTATTAAACACTCTATGTTCATTCTGTACGGCATCTTGTCATTGTACGAGATCCAGCCCACTACGCTGGTGTCATCTGCAAACTTGTAATTGGAGTTAGAGCAGAATTTGGCCGCACGGTTGTGAGGTATGACAGTAAATGACGGAGAATGCAGCATTCTGGGCACTTGTTGAACATGCACTATTTTATTCCAAACCATGCACTATTCCCTTTGCATACACAGAGTTGCATGTATCAATCCTGATGGTGGTGTATGAACTGCAGTCAACCGGTCAAGGTGGAACAAAAAGCAGATGAGACAAAATGCATTGGAGCCTTTAATCTACACACAGCAACATGTGCTTCCTGCAATCATGGTCTCAATCCATTCATGCAATAACAGAGACTTGCAAACTTTTTTACAATCATGAAAAGTGCATGCTGATTGCAACAATAAAGAGGTACAGAAAGGAATGCATGTTTGCACCTATAAGGTGCTGTTAAATGAGCATGTATGCATGACTGCAATCATGTAGTCGTGTCAAAACCGTAGCAGACACCCAAATGAATAGATGTTTTAACTCCACGTATTAAGCATGCAGGTCTGACTGTGCTAATTATCACAGGGCCTGTGATGACAGATTGTGGAGAAACACTTAATGGCAGCAAAATGGCTTATGCACAGTGATGTATTTTTGTCTATAAAGTTACAGGCTTCCTCAAAAGGTAAAGATACCACGATTAAGTTAGATAAGGTAACTTATCATTTTCTGCTGTCATTCTTTAAAGAGTAATGCATTCTTTCTTTCCGATGCGAATGCTTATGCACACCTGCAATCTTTACTGCAGAAATGCATGCCTCGTACAGCTACTCTGAAACCATACTTGCTGAAGCTTTCAGCCAGCAGTCTGTCCAACTGAGCAAGATAGAAACATACAGCAACAGGCCCTTCAGCCCCACTCATCCATGCTGACCAAGATGCCCAACTCATCTAGTCCCATTTGCCCACGTTTGGGCCATATCTATATAAACTTTTCCTATCCATGTTGCAGTACCTACCTCAACCACTTTCGCAGGAAGCTGTTTCATGCCCAATGAGTGTGTGATGGGGCATTGCAGAGGGTGCTTTGCCCTATGCCTAACCCGGGCAACAGGTGCGTATGACAAAGCAAGGTCCTACTGAATTGCACAGGGCCCTGATGAGAGCACATCTGGAGTATTATGTGCAGTTTTGGTCTCCTAATTTGAGGAAGGACATTCTTGCTATTGAGGGAGTGCAGCGTAGGTTCACCAGGTTAACTCCCGGGACGGCAGGACTGACATATGATGAAAGAATGGATCGACTGGGCTTATAAAATTCTTAAGGGATTGGACAGGCTATATGCAGGAACAATATTCCCGACGTTGGGGTAGTCCAGAACCAGGGGTCACAGTTTAGGAATAAGGGAAGGCCATTTAGGACTGAGATCAGGAAAACCTTTTTCAACCAGAGAGTTGTGAATCTGTGGAATGCTCTGCCACTGAAGGCAGTGAAGGCCAATTTACTCGATGGATTCATGAGAGAGTTAGATTTAGCTCACGGCTAACGGAATCACGGGATATGAGAAGAAAGTGGGAACAAGGTTCTGATTTTGGATGATCAGCCATGATCATATTGAATGGCGGTGCTGGCTCAAAGGGCAGAATGGCCTACTCCTGGACCTATTTTCTATGTTTCTATGTAAATTCGGGAGTGATTCCTGCACAGTGTGAATTGACAGATGAATACAAAAAGCTGGTATAACTCAGCGGGTCAGATAGCATCTCTGGAGAAAAGAAACTGGTGACGTTTCCAGTTGAGATCCTTCTTCAGACTGAAGAAGGATCTCAAATCGAAACGTTATTTATTCCTTTTCTCCAGAGATGCTGTCTGACCTGCTGAGTTACTCCGGCTTTTTATGTCTATCTTTGGTTTAAACCAGCATCTGCAGTTCCTTCCTACGCATGTGAATTGACAGGCCTGGTCACGCTGAGATCTGGCAGTCAGGCTTGGATTGGGGCCTTGTTGTCCTTGGGAATAGAAGATCTCTCACTGCGGAAGTTTGGCCGTGCCAGGTTAAAAATGTAAATCAGCGGAAATGAGAGGGAATCAGATACGGCGGAGGGGAACGGCGTGTCTGCCTGTAGCCGGGCTCCAAATAAAGACTCTCTTCATTTCGCTGGACCGGGCCGGTCACAGTCTGTGTCAGCAGTCTCTGAGCTACAGCCAGCCCCGCTGGACGGGCTCCTCACAGCTATTAATGGGGCAAACAATTCCCTCTCAGCCCCTTACGCTGCTCGCTCCTTCTCCATCCCTCCCCCCCCCCCAAATATTCTCTATCCCTACCCCCTGCTTTCTCTCTCTTCACCTCTTGCTCTCTCTTCCCTCACCTTCTCTCCCCTCATCTCATACTTTCTCCCCTCCCCTCTCTCTGCCTATCTCTCCCTCCTGCACTCGTTGCCTCCCTGTTCCTCCCTCTCCCAGCCCCCATCTATCTTCCCCTCCCATGCCCATTCCCTCTTCACCTCATCCACCCTCGGTGATGTGCCAGGGGTGACGGGGAGCTGCGATCCAGGGCTGATGGATTGTGTGGCCTGGGTCGGAAGTTGACTGTCCATTCAGCTGTGGCGTGAGCGTGGGGGGGATCATTAATCCCTCATCAACCAATCAGTCACAGCTCAGCTCCTGAAAGCAGAAAGGAAGCTGAAATTCTAAGATCCTTTCTCTGGCAGCATGTCTACAGAAACTGCCACATTGCCTAGGAAACCAGCAATGTGGGCCACGGAGCTAGGGGAGGGAGGGGCAGAGACACAAAGGGATAGAGAGAGAGAGACACACACACACACAGAGGGAGAGAGAGAGGGAGAGGGAGG